>NC_142801.1:185495-295798 GCF_049724085.1 Artemia sp. Qi Xiang Cuo
AAAAATCAAGAAAATGTAACTTTGCCAAGAAAAACTAAGATAAAACACGATTGAAATATTCCAGCTGTTTCATGTCACTATATAAATCAAAAATTGACTTTGGAAACTCATAAGAACCTAAGTTTCACATGAAAAAGCATAGCAGAAAAGTAATTAAATGTACCATCTCTTGCATTTCAACGAACGAAGTTCGAAATGATTTTTGAAAAATTATTATTATGTAGGAGTGTTAATGTAGAGTACGACAAAACACTACTTAAATAATTAAAATCTTGCATTTCAATGAAATAAATCCAAAATTATCTTTGAAAAATTAAGAGAATGTAATTTCGACAAGGTAAAGCACACCAAAACACTACTTAAATATTCCAACTCTTGCATTTCAACGAAAGAAATCCAAAATGAAATTTGAAAAATCAACAGAATTTAACTGTGATAAGGTAAACCAAGACAAAACACAACTGAAATATTCCAACTCTTGGATTTAAATTATAGAAATACAAAATAACAGATTAAATATCAAGATGAGGTAACTTTCATATTTAAAACATAAACAAAACAATCCTTAAATATTCCAACACGGTCATTTCGATGAACGAAATTCAAAATAAAATATGAAAAAAAATGATAACATAAATGTTAAAATTTAATCCATTAAAAAACAATACTTTAATATTAAAAATATTTCTTTAAAAGACAGAATTTAATATTGAATTGTTAAAAATAAAGAGATTGTAACATTGAAAATTTAAAGCAAGACGCATCACTACATAAATAGTCAAACTCTTTAATTTAGAAACATACATCCTATATTAACTGTTAATAATAAAGTGAATTTAACTGGGAAACTTAAAAGATAAACAATATACTTCTGTAATATTCCAACAGGTTCAATTCACTCATTGAGATCAAAAATACAATATTCAAATCAATATAATTCAAATTGTACAATGTACAGGACTACAAAAAACTCCTTTAATATTCAAACACTTTAGTTTCACGTAATATATTCAAAATGCGAATTTTACACCCAATAGAATATAAGTGTGAAAAGGTAAACCATGACAAAACACTACTGACATAATACAACCCTGTGATTTAAATGAAATAAAAACGAACTTAACAATCAACAATCAAGATATTGTAATCTGAAAAGGTAAACCAAGAAAAAACAATGCTTAAATATACCAAATATTTAATCTAAAATAAAGAAATACAAAAATGAAAGAAATTAAAAAATCAAGAGAATGAAATTGGCACAAGATAAACCAAGACAATAAACAACTGAAATTTTCCAACTCTTGTAATTAGAGTAATTAAATCTAAAATTAACTTTGAAAAATCAAGAGAATGTAACTGTGACAAGGTAAACCACGACAAAACACTACTAAAATATTCCAACTCTTGCATTTCACGAAAGAAAGTCAAAACAAACTTTGAAAAATCAAGAGATTGTAACTGTGAAATGGTAAACCACGAAAAAACACTACTTAAACATTCCAACTCTTGAATTTACTAAATAAAGTCAAAATCAACATTTAAAAATAAAGATAATGTAACTGTTAAAAATTAAAGCACTACAAAAAACTCATTAAATTGAACATTTACTCCATTTAAACGAAAAAAATCCAAAAGGAATATTTAAAAATAAAAAAAATGAAAATCTTAATATGTCAATTATGACAAAACAAAAGTTAAATTTTCCAAATCTTTCATTTAAACTAAAGAAATACAAAATGAACTTTGAAAAATCAATGAAAGTTAGCTTTGACTAGGTAAATCGAAACAAGACAATTCAGACATATTTCATTTATGTACTTTAAAAGAAAAAAATCCAAATAGAACAAATAAAAGTAATTATATTTTAACTGTTAAAATTAACACCAAAAAACGAAAAAACTTTTAAAGTATTAAAATCTAACTACTTTAAATAAAAAAAATCTTAAAAAAGAAAAATTAATGGACTATAAATGTTAATAGTTCAATCACAATAATCCACTTCTGCCATTTTACAGCTCTATACTTTAAACGAAAAAAAATCCAAACTGAACTAGGAAAAATAAATGAAATGAAAATGTGACATATTAAACCATGACAAAACACTAGTGAAATTTTCCACATCTTGCATTTCAACTAAAAAAATGCAAAATGAAGTTTGAAAACTCAAGAGACTGTAGCTTTGACAAAGTAAACCACGACGAAACACTAGTGAAATATTGCAACTCTTGCATTCCAACGATAGAAATCCAAATGAACTTTTAAAAATAATGAGAATACAACTTTGACATTGTAAACCACGACGAAACACAACTGAAATATTCCAACTCTTTCATTTCAAGGAAAGAAATCCAAAATGAACTTTGAAAAATTAAGAGAATGTAACTGTGACAAGGTAAACCACGACAAAACACTACTGAAATTTTCCAACTCTTGCATTTCACGAAAGAAATCCAAAAGTGAACTTTGAAAAATCATAAAAAAGAAGGAGAGCTAATGTAATCGGCAACGCAGCGCTGCCTACCTCATTCAGCTTCAGCAGGTACGGTAAAGACCCCCAAAATGAGCGGTGAAAGAACCGGGGAATGTCACAGCTATAAGGTAATGCACGGTCCAACGATCGTGAACAATTCCAATTCTTGTATTTCACGAAAGAAATTCAAAATGAAATTTGAAAAATCAAGAGAATGTAACTGTGACAAGGTAAAACACGACAACACACTACTGAAATATTCCAACTCTTGCATTTCAACGAAATAAATCCAAAATGAACTTTGAAAAATCAAGATAATCTAACTGTGACAAGGTAAACCTCGATAAAACAGTACTGAAATATTGCAACACTTGCATTTTACGAAATAAGTTCAAAATTAACTTTGAAAAATCAGGAGAATGTAACTGTGACATGGTAAAGCACAACAAAACACTACTGAAAAATTGCAAATCTTGCATTTCAACGAAAGCAATACAGAATGAACTTTGAAAAATTAAGAAAATGTAACTGTGACAAGGTAAACCATGACAAAACACTACTGAAATATTCCAACTCATGCATTTCAATGAAATAAAATCAAAATGAACATTGAAAAATCAATATATTGTAATTAGAAAATTTAAACCACTAAAACACACTACTGAAATATACCAACACTTCCATCTAAAAGAAAGAAATACAAAAAGGAAAGAAATTGAAAAATAAAGCGAATTTAGCAGGCACAAGATAAACCACGACAATAAACAACTGAAAATTTCCAACTCTTCCAATTCGACTAATGAATTTTAAATATAGCTTTGAAAAATCAAGAGAATTCAACTGTGATAAGGTAAACCAAGCCAGGACGCTAATGAAATATTCCAACTCTTTCATCCCAATGAACTAAATTCAAAATGAACTTTGAAATATTAGTAGAATGTAAGTTTGTCATGGTAAACCATAACTAGACACAACTGAAGCATTACAAATATTCCATTGCAATGAAGAAAATCCAAAATGAACTTTGAAAAATTAAGAAAGTTTAACTGTGACAAGGTAAACCATGACAAAACACTACTGAAATATTCCAACTCTTGCATTTCAACGAAAGAAATCCAAAATGAACTTTGAAAAATCAAGAGAATGTAACTGTGACAAGATAAACCACAATAAGACACTACTGAAATATTCCAACTCTTGCATTTCAACGAAAGAAATGCAAAATGAACTTTGAAAAATTAAGAGAATGTAGTTTTGACAAGATAAAGCACAATAAGACACTACTGATATATTCCAACTCTTGCATTACAATGAGAGAAATTCAAAATGAACTTTGAAAAATCAAGAGAATGTAACTGTGACAAGGTAAACCACAACCAAACACTACTGTAATATTCCAACTCTTGAATTTCAATGAAAGATATTCAAAATGAACTTTGAAAAATAAAGAGAATATAACTTTGACAAGGTACACCACGACAAAACACTAGTGAAATATTCCAAATCTTGCATTTCAACGAAAGAAATCCAAAATGAACTTTGAAAAATCATGAAAATTTATCTTTGACATGGTAAACCATGACAAAACACTACTGAAATATTTCAACTCTTGCATTTCAAGGAAAGAAATCCAAAATGAACTTTGAAAAATTAAGAGAATGTAACTTTGACAAGGTAATCCATGATAAAACCCTACTGAAATATTCCAAATCTTGCATTTCAAGAAAGAAATTCAAAATGAAACTTTGAAAAATCAAGAGAATGTAACTGTGACAAAGGTAAACCATGACAAACACACTATAGAAAGAATCCAACTAGCGATTTTTACGAGAGAAATTCAAAATGAACTTTGAAAAAATCAAGAGAATGTAACTGTGACATGGTAAACAACTACACGACACTACAGAAATATTCAACCTCTTACTCCTCAGGGGTAGAATACCAAAATGACCTTGATAAAATTAAGAGATTGTAACTGTGACGATTTAAACCACGACAAAACAATGCTGAAATATTCAAACTCATTAAATTAAGGGATTTAAATAAAAAATGAAATTTGAAAAATCAAGATACTGTAACTTTGACAAGTTAAACAAATATTAAACACTACTAAAATATTCAAACTCTTGCATTTCACGAAAGAAATTCGAAATCAACTTTGAAAAATAAAGAGATTGTAACTGTGAAAAGGTAAACCACTACAAGACACTACTGAAATATTCCAAATCTTGCAATCAACGAAAGAAATTAAAAATGAACTATGAAAAGTTAAGAGAATGTAACTTTGACTATGTAAATCAAAAAAATCCACTACTGCAATTTTACAGCTCGTTAATAAAAACAAAAAAAATCCAAACGAAACATGTACAAATGAAGAAAATGAAACTGTGACAATGTAAAGAATAACAAAACACTACTTACATATTAAACCACTGGAATTTCACTTATAAAAATACAAAATGAACTTAGAACAATTAATAGACTGTAGATGTGACAAGGTAAAACATGACGAAACACTACTGAAATATTCCAAATCTTGAATTTAAACGAAAGAAAAACAAAATGAACTTTAAAAAATCACGAGAATGTATCTGTGAGAAGGTAAACCATTACAAAACACTACTGAAATATTCCAACTCTTGCATATCAACGACAGAAATCCACAGTGAACTTTGAAAAATCGAGAGAATGTAACTGTGACAAGGTAAACCACTACAAAACACTATTGAAATATTCCAACTCTTGCATTTCACGAAAGAAATTCAAAAGGAACTTTGAAAAATCAAGAGAATGTAACTTTGACATGGTAAATCAAGAGAATGTAACTGTGACAAGGTAAACCACGACAAAACACTGCTGAAATATTCCAACTCTTGCATTTCAAGGAAAGAAATACAAAATGAACTGCGAAAAATAAAGAGAATTTAACTGTGACATTGAAAACCAAGACAAAACACTTCTTAAATAGTAAAAATAGAGAATTTAAACGAAATAAATACAAAAATGAAGTTTGAAAAAACAATATATTGTAACTGTGAAATGGTAAACAACAACAAACACTCCTGAAATATTACAACACTTGCATTTTAGGACAAACATTGAAAGTGAACATTGAAAAATCAAGAGAATGTAATTGTGTCACGGTAAACCACAACAAGACACTACTTAAATATTCCAACTCTTGCATTTCAATGCAATAAATTCAAAATAAACATTGAAAAATTAAGAGAATGTAACTGTGACAAGGTAAACCACTACAAAACACTACTTAATTAATCCAACCCTGGCATTTCAATTAAAGATATTAAAACTGAACATAGAAATATTAATATATTTGAACTTTTAAAAGGTAAAGAACGAAGAAAAAAAACTTTAAGAGAAAAAAAAGATAAACGCACGTAAGAAATAAAAAATTGACAGTTGTAAAAACAGAATTAAGATTACATAATTAAAAAAAAGACAAACAACAAATGACATATTACAAATCTTGCATTTAGCGTATAGCCATATAACTTAAAATATAAAATATCTAGAGGCTGTAACTGGGACATGGAAAACCTAGACAAAACAATACTGAAATATTCCAACTCTTGCATTTCGAGGAAAGAAATAAAAAATGAACTTTGAAAAATAATGATAACAAAAATGTTACACAGTAAACCAAGACAAAACAATCCTGAAATATTCCAACTCTTTCATTTCACTAAAGAAATACAAAATAAACTTTTAAAAATCTAGAGATTGTAACATTTACAAGTAAAACCACTACGAAACACTACTTAACTAGTCCAACTATTTCATTTAACTACATATATTAAATATGAACTATTAAAAATAAAGAAAATGTAACTGTGACAAGGAAAAGAAATACAAAATACTAATGACATATTCCAACACTTGCAATTCAAGAAAGAAGATCAAAATTAACTTTTAAAAATAAAGAGAATGTAAATGTGACAAGGTAAAGCACAACAAAACACTACTTAAATATTCCAACTATTGCATTTCAACGAAAGATATTCAAAATGAACTTTGAAAAATTAAGAGAATGTAAATGTGACAAGGTAAACTACGACAAGACACTACTGACAGAATCCAACTCTTTCATTTAAATGAAATAAATTCAAAATGAAATTTGAAAAATCAAGAGAATGTAAATGTGACAATTTAAAGCAAGACAAAACAATAATTAAATAATACAACTAGTTCATTTCACATAAATCAATAAAAAAATTAAATTTTAAAAAAAAATAGACTCTAAATATGATAAGATAAACTACTACAATACACTACTGAAATATTCAACCGCATGTATTTAATTGATAGAAATCCCAATTTAGCTTTGATAAATCAAGAGAATTTAACTTTTACAAGGTAAACCACGACTATACACTACTGAAATAATCAAACTCCTGCAATTTAAGAAATAAATTAAGAATCAACTTTTAAAAATAAAGATAATGTAACTGTGAAAAGGTAAAGCACTACAATACACTAATGAAATATTCCAACTCCTCCATTTCAACGAAAAAAATCCAAAATGAACTTTGAAAAATCAAGAGAATGAAACTGTGACAAGGTAAACTACAACAAGACACTTCTGAAATATTTCAACTCTTGCCTTTCAACGAAAAAAATCCAAAATGAACTTTGAAAAATTAAGAGAATGTAAATGTGACAAGGTAAACCACGACAAGACACAACTGTAAAATTCTAAATCTTGCAATAAATGAAATAAAAACAAAATGAACTTTGAAAAATTAAGAGAATTTAACTGTGACTATGTAAATCACACTAAGCCAAGACTAAAACTTTCCAGCTAGTTAATTTAAACAAATAAAATAAAAAATAAACTTTGAAAAATCAAGGAAATGTAACTGTGACAAGGTAAACAATAACAAAACACTACTTAAATATTCCACCTCTGGAATTTCAAAGATAAAAATTCAAAATGAACTTTGAAAAATTAAGAGAATGTAAATGTGACAAGGTAAACCAAGACTAAACACTACTGAAATATTCCAAAGCTTGCATATAAACTAAAGAAATATAAATTGAAATTGAAAAATTCACGAGAATGTATCTGTGAGTAGTTAAACCATTACAAAACACTACCTAAACATTCCAACTCTTGAATTTAAACTACAGAAATCAGATATGAAATTTTAAATAGCGATAGTATGAAACTTTGTCAAGTTAAAGAACAAAAAAAAACTACTGAAATAGTCCAAATCTTGCATTTCACGAAAGAAAATCAAAATGAACTTTGAAAAATCAAGAGAATGTAACTGTGACAATGAAAAACAAGACGAAACACTACTGAAATATTCTAAATTTTTCAGTTCACGAAATAATTTAAATAGGAAATATTAAAAATCAAGGGAATTTAGAAATAAACACTGAACCATTTTAATATTAAGATATTGTAAATGAGACGAGTTTAACAACTACAAAACACTGCTGAAATATTCAAACTCTTGCATTTCAACGAAACAAATCCAAATGAAGATTGAAAAAAAAAGATAATTTATAATTTACCCTTTAAACCCATACAAAACAATACTTAAATATTCTAACTCTGCATATCATAAAAGAAAATAAAAATAAACTATTAACAAATAAGAAAATGTAAATGCAACAAGGTAAACCATAACAAAACACTACTGAAATATTCCAACTATTGCATTTCACGAAAGAAATTCAAAATGAAAATAGAAAAATCAAAAAAATGTAACTGTGACAAGTTAAATCACGGCAACACATTTCTAAAATATTCCAGCTCTTGTATTTCATCAAAAGAAATCCAAAATGATTTTTTAAAAATCTAGTAAATTTAAGTTTGATATGGTAAATGACTACAAGACACTATTGTAATAATCCAAATTTGGAATCTCTACGAAAGAAATTCAAAATGAACTTTGAAAAATCAAGAGAATGTAACTGTGACATGGTAAACCACGACAAAACACTGCTGAAATATTCCAACTCTTGTATCTCAACGAAAGAAATCCAAACATGAAATTTGAAAAATCAAGAGAATGTAACTGTGATAAGGTAAACCAAGACAAAACACTACTGAAATATTCCAACTCTTGTATTTCAAGGAAAGAAATCCAAAATGAACTTTGAAAAATCAAGAGAATGTAGCTTGGACAAGTAAAACCTATACAAAACACTACTGAAATATTCCAACTCTTTAATTTAAATTAAAGAAATCAAAAATAATCTTTTAAAAATCAATAGACTGTAAATTTGACAAGTTAAAGAACTACAAAACAATACTGACATAGAAAAAAAAGTGCTTTTAAATAAATTAATTAAAAACATAAAGTTAAAAATCATGATATTGTAACTTTGACCTGTTAAATCAATACGAAACACTCATGAAACATTCAAAATCTTGCTTTTTGCAACAGAAATTCAGAATCAACTTTTAAAAATCAAGAGAATGTAACTGTGGCAAGGTAAACCACAACAAAACACTACTGAAATATTCCAACTCTTGCATTTCACTAAATAAGTTCAAAATGAACTTTGAAAAATCAAGAGAATGTAACTTTGAAAATGTAAAGCACTATAAGCAACGACTGAAATATTAAAACGATTTCATTTGAACTACAGAAATACAAAATGAACTTTTAAAAATAAAGAGAATGTAAATGTGAAAAGGTAAACCTCGGCAAAACACTACTGAAATATTCCAATTCTTGCATTTCAAAGAAAAGAAATTCAAAATGAACTTTGAAAAATTAAGAGAATGTAACTGTGACAAGGTAAAGCAAAACAAAACACTACTGAAATATTCCAACTCTATCATTTAAACGAAAAAAATCAAAAAGTAATTTTTAAAAATAAAGGTAATGAAACTGTGACAAGGTAAAGTATGACGAAACACTACTGAAATTTTGCAAATCTTGCATTTAAACGAAATAAATTCAAAATGAACTTTGAAAAAAAAATAGAATGTAGCTGTGACAAGGTAAACCATGACTAAACACTACTGAAATATTCCAAATCTTGCATTTCAACAAAAGAAATTCAAAATGAACTTTGAAAAATCAAGAGAATGTAGCTGTGACAAGGTAAACCACGACAAAACACTACTGAAATATTCCAACTCTTGCATTTCAAGGAAAGAAATCCAAAGTGAACTTTTAAAAATTATAATAATGTAACTTTGACAAGTTAAAGCAGGACAAAACACTTATTAACTATTCAAAATGTTTAATTTCACGAAAGAAATTCAAAATGCGCTTTGAAAAATTAATAGAGTTTAGCTTTGACTTGGTAAAACACGACAAAACAATACCTCAATATTCCAACTCGTGCATTGTAACGAAAAAAATCCACAATGAAATTTTAAAAATTATAAGAATGTAGCTGTGACACGGTAAAACATGACAAAACACTACTGAAATATTCCAACTCTTGAATGTCACGAAATAAATACAAAATGAACTTTGAAAAATCAAGAGAATGTAGCTGTGAAATGGTTAACCACGAAAAAACACTCCTGAAATATTCCAACTCTTGCATTTCACAAAAGAAATTCAAGATGTACTTTTAAAAATCAACAGAATGTAACTGTGACAAGGTAAACCACGATAAAACACTACTGAAATATTCCAACTCTTGCATTTTACGAAAGAAATCCAAAATGAACTTTGAAAAATCAAGAGAATGTAACTGTTAAATGTTAAACCACGACAAAATGCTAATTAAATATTCCAACTCTTTAATTACAACGAAAGAAATTAAAAATGAACATTGTTAAATAATTAGAATTTAACTTTGGCATTTTAAAGCAAGAAAAAACACTACTTAAACATTTGAGCATGTTAATTTCACGATATAAATGCAAAAATGAATTTTGAAGCATCAAGAAAATTTACCTTTTAAAAGAAAACATTAATAAACAATACTTTAATAGTACTACACTTTAAATTAAATTAAATAAATCAAAAATCAAAATTAAAAAAAAAAGATAATGTACCTATTACCTTGTGAATAATAAACAATAGCTAATTAAATAGTCAAACTCTTTCATTTCATCGACAGAAAACACAATATTAACTTTTAAAAATCATGAGAATGTAACTGTGACAAGGTAAAGCACAACAAAACACTACTGAAATATTCAAGCTCTTGCATTTCAAGGAAAGAAATCCAAAATGAACTTTTAAAAATCAAGAGAATGTAGCTGTGACAAGTTAAACCATTAAAACACAATAATTAAATAGACAAACTCTTTAATTAAAATTAAAGAAATAAAAAATGAAATTCGGATAATAAAGATAATGTAACTATTACAAGGTAATTGAGGACAAAATACTACAGAAATATTCGAAATCTTGAATATCAGGAAAATAATTAAAAAGAAACTTTGAAAAATCAAGAGACTGTAATTTTGGCATGGAAAACCATAACAAAAAACTACTGAAATATTCCAACTTTTGCGTTTCTCGAAAGAAATTCAAAATGAACTTTGAAAAATCAAGAGAATGTAACTTTGAGAAGGTAAAGCACAACAAAACACTACTTAAATATTCGAACTCTTGCATTTCAACGAAAGAAATTCAAAAATGAATTTTTGAAAAATCATGAAAATGTAACTGTGACAAGGTAAACCATGACAAAACAATACTGAAATATTCCAACTCTTGCATTTCACGAAAGAAATTCAAAATGAACTTTGAAAATTAAAGAGAATGTAACTGTGACAAGGTAAAGCACAACAAAACGCTACTGAAATATTTCAGCTCCTGCATTTCAACGAAAGAAATACAGAATTAACTTTGAAAAATCAAGAGAATGTAACTGTGACAAGGTAATCCACGACAATACACTACTGAAATATTCCAACTCTTGCATTTCAAGGAAAGAAATTCAAAATGAACCTTGAAAAATTAAGAGAATTTAACTGTGACAAGGTAAAGCACAAAAAAACACTACTAGAATATT
This sequence comes from Artemia sp. Qi Xiang Cuo, assembly GCF_049724085.1. Lineage (NCBI taxonomy): Eukaryota > Metazoa > Arthropoda > Branchiopoda > Anostraca > Artemiidae > Artemia > Artemia sp. Qi Xiang Cuo. The sequence goes on from NC_142801.1 coordinate 196,927, forward strand.
CCGACTCTTGCATTTCAACGAAAGAAGTTCAAAATGAACATTGAAAAATCAAGAAAATGTAACTGTGAAAATGTAAAGCACAAAAAAACACAACTTAAACAATCCAACTATAGCATTTAAACTAAATAAATCCAAAAATAAATTTTTGAAAAATCGTTAGAATTTAACTGTGACAAGGTAAAGCACAACAAAACACTACTGAAATATTCTAAGTCTTGCATTTCGAGGAAAAAAATACAAAATGAACTTTTAATAATCAAGAGAATGTAGCCGTGACAAGGTAAACCGCGACAAAACACTACTGAAATATTCCAACTCTTGCATTTCAAGGAAAGAAATCCAAAATGAACTTTGAAAAATCAAGAGAATGTAACTTTGACATGGTAAACCACGACAAAACACTACTGAAATATTCCAACTCTTGCATTTCAACAAAAGAAATTCAAAATGAACTTTGAAAAATCAAGAGAATGTAAAAATCCAAAATGAACTTGGAAAAATCAAGAGAATGTAACTGTGACAAGGTAAACCACGACAAAACACTGCTGAAATATTCCAACTCTTTTCATTTCAACGAAAGAAATCCAAAAATGAAATTTGAAAAATCAAGAGAATGTAACTGTGATAAGGTAAACCAAGACAAAACACTACTGAAATATTCCAACTCTTGTATTTCAAGGAAAGAAATCTAAAATGAACTTTGAAAAATCAAGAGAATGTAACTTTGACAAGGTAAAGCACAACAAAACACTACTGAAATATTCCAACTCTTGCATTTCACTAAATAAATTCAAACTGAACATTTAAAAATCAAGATATTTTAACTTTGAAAATTTAGAGCACAATCAGACGCTTTATAAATATTCAAATTAGTTCATTTCAAAGACGGAAATCAAAACTTAATTTTTAAATATAAAGAGACCATAACTGTGACCAGGTAAACCTTGGCAAGATACTACTGAAATATTCCAATTCTTGCATTTCAACGAAAGAAATTCAAAATGAACTTTGAAAAATTAAGAGAATGTAACTGTGACAAGGTAAAGCACAACAAGACACTACTGAAATATTCCAACTCTTGCATTTCAACGAAAAAAATCCAAAATTAACTTTGAAAAATCAAGAGAATGTAAATGTGACAAGGTAAACCACAACAAGACACTACTGAAATATTCCAAATCTTGAATTACAACGAAAGAAATTAAAAATGAACTTTTAAAAATCAATAGACTGTAAATGTGACAATGTAAATCAAGGTGAAACACTACTGAACTATTCCAAAACTTGCCTATTAACGAAAGAAGACTAAAATGGAATCTAAAAAATCAAGATAATGTGGCTGTCACATGGTAAACCATGACAAAACACTACCGAAATATTTCAACTCTTGTATTTCAAGTACAAAAATTCAATATAAACTTTTAAAAATTATAATAATGTAAATGTGACAAGGTAAACCACCAAAAAACACTACTGAAATATTCTAACTCTTGCATTTCACGAAAGAAATTAAAAATTAGCTTTGAAAAATAACGCAAATTTAACTGTGAGAAGGTAAACCAATACAAACCACTCATGAAATATCCCAACTATTTCATTTCACTAAAGAAATTCAAAAGGAACATTAAAAATCAATAGAATTGAGCATTGACAAGGTAAACAACTACAAAAAAATTCTGAAATATTACAACTCTTGCATTTCACGAATAAAATTCAAAATGAACTTTGCAAAATCAAGAGAATGTAATTGTGACAAGGTGAAGCTCAACAAGAAACTACTGAAATATTCCAGCTCTTGGATTTCAACAAAAGAAATCCGGAATGAACTTTGAAAAATCAAGTGAATATAACTGTGACAAGGTAAACCATGACAAGATACTACTGAAATATTCCAACTCTTGCATTTAAAGTAAAGAAATTCAAAATGAACATTGAAAAATCAAGAGAATGTAACTGTGAGAAGGTAAAGCACAACAAAACACTACTGAAATATTCCAACTCTTGCATTTCAATTAAAGAAATTCAAATGAACTTTGAACAATCAAGAAAATGTAACTGTGACAAGGTAAATCACAACAAAACACTACTTAAAAATTCCAACTCTTGCATTTCAATGAAAGAAATTCAAAAAAGAACTTTGAAAAATCATGAGAATTTAACTTTGACAAGGTAAACCACGACAAAACACTACTGAAATATTCTAACTCTTGCATTTCAAGGAAATAAATCCAAAATGAACTTTGAAAAATCAAGAGAATGTAGTTGTGACAAGGTAAACCGCGACAAAACACTACTGAAATATTCCAACTCTTGCATTTCAAGGAAAGAAATCCATAATGAACTTTGAAAAATTAAGAGAATGTAACTGTGACAAGGTAAACCACGACAAAATACTACTTAAATATTCCAACTCTTGCATTTCAACGAAATAAATTCAAAATGAACTTTGAAAAATCAAGAGAATGTAAAAATCCAAATTGAACTTGGAAAAATCAAGAGAATGTAACTGTGACAAGGTAAACCACGACAAAACACTGCTGAAATATTCTAACTCTTTTCATTTCAAGGAAAGAAATCCAAAATGAACTTTGAAAAATCAAGAGAATGTATCTGTGACAAGGTAAACCACGACAAAACACTACTGAAATATTAAAACTCTTTAATTTCACTAAATAAAGTACAAATGAATTTTGAATAATTAAGATATTGTAACTGTGAAAATGTAAACCATTAAAAAACACGGCTAAAATATACCAAATTTTGCATTTAAACTATAGAAATAAAAAATGTAAATTCGAAAATCAATAGAATTTAGCTTTCACAATGTAATCCAAGACACAAAACAACTGAAATATTCCAAGTCTTGTAATTCGACGAATTAAATCCAAAATGAACTTTTAAATATCAAGAGAATCTAACTGTGACAAGTTAAAGCGCTACAATACACTACTGAAATATTCTAACACTCGCATTTCACGAAAGAAATTCAAAATGAACTTTGAAAACTCAATAGAATATAACTGTGACAAGGTAAAGCACAACAAGCCACTACTGAAATATTCCAACTCTTGAATTTCAACGAAAAAAATCCACACAGAACTATTGAAAAAAAATATAATTTAACTATTACAAGGTAAACCTCGGTACGACACAACTGTAAAAGTCTAACTATCGCATTACAATGAAAGAAAATAAAAAAGAAGAATGAAACGACAAGAAACTGTAACTGTGACCAGGTAAAGCACGACAGAACACTCCTGAAATAATCCAACTCTGGCATTTCAACGAAAAAAATCCAAAATGAACTTTGAAAAATCAAGAGAATGTAACTGTGTCAAGGTAAATCAAAACAAAACACTACTGAAATATTATACCTCGGGAATTTCAACGAAAAAAATTCAAAATGAACTATGAAAAATCAAGAGAATGTATCTGTGACAAGGTAAACTATGATAAAACACTACTGAAATATTCCAAATCTTGCATTTTAACGAAATAAATTCAAAATTAAAATTGAAAAATAAAGAGAGTGTATCAGTGACATGGTAAACCATGAAGTAACACTACCGAAATATTCCAACTCTTGCATTTCAAGGAAAAAAATCAAAAATGAACTTTGAAAAATTAGAAGAATGTAGCTGTGACAAGGTAAACCATGACGAAACACTACTGAAATATTCCAAAACTTGCATTTCAAGAAAGAAATTCAAAAGTCACATTGAAAAATCAAGAGAATGTAGCTTTGAGAAGTTAAACCATGACAAAACACTACTGAAATATTCCAAATCTTGAATTTCATGGAAAGAAATTCAAAAGGAGATTTGAAAAATTGAGAGAATATGACTGTGACAAGGTAAATTACGACAAAACACTTCTGAAATTTTCCAATTCTTGCATTTCACGAAAGAAAGTCAAAATGAACTTTGAAAAATCAATAGAATGTAAATGTGACAATGTAAACCACAACAAGACACTACTGTAATATTCCAAATCTTGCATTCAACGAAAGAAAACCAAAATTAAAAATGGAAAGTTAATAGAGTATAACTGTTACAAGGTAAACCACGAAAAGCCAATACTGAAATATTCAAACTCTTGCGTTTCAACGAAAAACAATGAAATTTAACTTCAATAAATCAAGAAAATGTAGCTTTTACATGGTAAACCACGGCAAAACGCTACTGAAATATTCCAACTCTTGCATTTCAAGGAAAAAAATCCAAAATGAACTTTGAAAAATTATAAGAATGTAGATGTGTAAGGGTAAAGCACGATGGAACCCTGTTGAAATATTCCAACTCTTGCATGTCACAAAAGAAATTCAAAATGAATATTGAAAAATCAAGAGTATCTATGTGCGATAAAGTAAAGCTTGACAAGAAGCTACTGAAATATTACAACTCTTGAGTTTCAACGAATTAAATTCAAATGAACTTTGAAAAATCAAGAAAGTGCAACATTTACAAGGTTAAAACAATGAGAAAACATACCTTAATAGTAAAACTCGAGAATTTAAACTAAATAACTTCAAAATGAACTTTAAAAAATCACGAGAATTTAACTATTAATTTTTGAATAATGCAAAAATGCAAATTAAATAGTAAAAACGTCTAAGCTCATAGAAAGAAATTCAAAAAAAGATTTTGACATACACTGATAATGTAACTGTGACAAGGTAAACCATGACAAAACACTACTGAATTTTTCCAACTCTTGCATTTCAAGGAATGAAATCCAAAATGAACTTTTAAAAATCAAGAGAATGTAGCCATGACAAGATAAACCGCGACAAAACACTACTGAAATATTCCAACTCTTGCATTTCAAGGAAAGAAATCCAAAATGAACTTTGAAAAATTAAGAGAATATAACTGTGACAAGGTAAACCACGACAAAACACTACTTCAAATCTTGCATTTCACGAAAATAATTCAAAATAAACTTTGAAAAATCAAGAGAATGTAAATTTGACAAATAAAACCACGACAAAAAACTACTGAGATATTCCAACTCTTGCATTTCACGAAATAAAATCAAAATGAACTTTGGAAATTCAAGAGAATGTAACTTTGATAAGATAAACCAAAACAAAAAACCACTGAAATATTTCAACTCCTGCATTTCAAGTAAAGAAATTGAAAATTAACATTGAAAAATCAAGAGAATGTAAATATTCAAAATGAACTTTGAAAAATCAAGCGGATGTCACTGTGATAAGGTAAACCACGACAAAACACTACTGAAATATTCCAACTCTTTCATTTCCAGGAGAGAAATCAAAAATAAAGTTTGAAAAATAAATAGAATGTAACTGTGATAAGGTAAACCAAGAAAAAACACTATTGAAAAATTACAAATCTTGAATTTCACGAAATAAATACAAAATGAACTTTTAATAATTAATATATTGTAACTGTTCAAATGTAAAACACCAAAAAACATGACTAAAATATAACAACTTGTGCATTTCAAAGATAGAAATCAAAAAAGTAACTTTGAAAAATAACGAGAATGTAACTGGTACAATATAAAACACGACAAAACACATCTGAAATATTCCAACTCTTGCAATTCAAGTAAATAACTCTACAAATAACTTTAAAAAATCAAGAGAATTTAGCAGTGACAAGGTAAAACCCTAAAAAACACTACTTAAATATTCCAACTCTTGCATTTCAAGGAAAGAAATCCAACATCAACTTAGAAAAATCAAGAGAATGTACCTCTGATAAGCTAAACCACAACATGACACTACTGAAATATTCCAACTCTTGCATTTCAACGAAATAAAATCAAAATGAACTTTGAAAAATCAAGAGAATGTAACTCTGACAAAGTAAACCATAACAAGAAAATTTTGATATATTCTAGCTCTTGCTTTACAGCGACAAATTCACATATGAAATTGTAAAATTCCAGAGAATGTGAGTTTGACATGGTAAATAACATCAACATACTGCTGAAACGTATAAACTCTTTCATTTCAATAGAAAAAGTTCAAAACTAACTTCTAAAAGTCAATAGAAAATAGGTGTGACAAGGTAAAGCTCAAAAAGACACTACTGAAATATTCCAGCTCTTGCATTTCAACAAAAGAAATCCAAAATGAACTTTGAAAAATCAAGAAAATGTAACTGTGACAAGGTGAACCATGATAAAACACTACTGAAATATTCCAACTCTTGCATTTCAACGAAAGAAATTCAAAATGAACATTGAAAAATCAAGAGAATGTAACTGTGAGATGATAAACCATGACAAATTACTACTGAAATATTCCAACTCTTGCATTTCAACGAAAGAAATTCAAAAATGAATTTTGAAAAATCATGAAAATGTAACTGTGACAAGGTAAACCATGAAGAAACCCTACTGAAATATTCTAACTCTTGCATTTCAACGAAAGAAATTCAACAATTAACTTTGAAAAATCAAGAGAATGTAACTGTTATAAGGTAAATCATAACAAAACACTACTGAAATATTCCAACTCTTACATTTCAACGAAAGAAATTCAAAAATGAACTTTGAAAAATCATGAGAATGTAACTGTGACAAGGTAAACCACAACAAAAGACTACTGAAATATTCCAACTCTTGCATTTCAATTAAAGAAATCCAAAATGAACTTTGAAAAATCAAGAAAATGTAGCTGTGACAAGGTAAACCGGGACAAAACACTACTGAAATATTCCAACTCTTGCATTTCAAGGAAAGAAATCCAAAATGAACTTTGAAAAATTAAGAGAATGTAACTGTGACAAGTTAAACCACGACAAAATACTATTTCAAATCTAGCATTTCACGAAAGTAATACAAAATAAACTTTGAAAAATCCAGAGAATGTAAATTTGATATGGAAAACCACGACAAAAAACTACTGAAATATTCCAACTCTTGCATTTCACGAAAGAAAACCAAAATGAACTTTGGAAAATCAAGAGAATGTAACTGTGACAAGGTAAAGCACAACAAAATACTACTGAAATATTCCAACTTTTTCAATACACGACATAAATTCAAAAGTAACATTTAAAAATCCATAGAATTTAAAAATCCAAGATGAACTTGGAAAAATTAAGAGATTGTAACTGTGACGAGGTAAACCATAACAAGACAATGCTGAAATATTCAAACTCTTGCATTTAAGGAAAGAAACCAAAAATGAACTTTTAAAAATCAATAACATGCAACAGAGAGACGGTAAAACCACGAAGAAACCGTACCTAATTATTTCACCTCTTGCAGTTCACAAAATGAATTCTAAATGAAATTTGAAAAATCAAGAAATTATAGATGTTATAAGGCAAACCACAACGCAACACGAATGAAATGATCCAAGTAATAAATTTCAACGAACAAAATTCAAAATGAAATTTGAAAATTCAAGAGAATATAACTGTGATAAGGTAAACCACGAAAAAACAATACTTAAATATTCCAACTCTTTCATTTCAAGGAAATAAATCCAAAAAGAGCATTAAAAGATTAAAAGAATGTAACTGTGAAAAGACAAAGCTTAACAAAACACTGCTGAAATATTCCAACTCTTGCATTTCAAGGAAAGATATCCAAAAAGAACTTTGAAAGATCGAGATAATGTAACTCTGACAAGGTAAACCACGATGAAACACTACTGAAACATTCCAACTCATGCATTTCACGCAAGAAAGTCAAAATAAACTTTGAAAAATCAAGAGAATGTAACTGTGAAATGTTAAACCACTACAATACACTACTTAAATATTCCAATTCTTGCATTTAACGAAATAAATTCAAAATTAACTTTTAAAAATCAAGAGAATGTAACTGTGACAAGGTAAAGCGCAACAAAACACTACTAAAATATTCCAACTCTTGCATTTCACGAAAGAAGTTCAAAATGAACTTTGAAAACTCAAGATAATGTAACTGTGACAAGGTAAAGCACAAAAAGCCACTACTGAAATATTCCAACTCTCGCATTCGAATTAAAGAAATCCAAATTTAACTTTGAAAAATCAAGAGAATGTAACTGTGACAAGGTAAACCTCGGGAAGATACTATTGAAATATTCCAATTCATGCGTTTCATCAAAAGAAATTCAAAATGAACTTTGAAAACTCAAGAGAATGTAACTGTGACAAGGTAAAGTACAACAGGACACTACTGGAATATTCCAACTTTTGCAATTAAAATAAAAAAAATATAAAATGAACTTTGAAAAATCAAGAGAATGTAACTGTAAAAAGATATACCATAACAAAGCACTACTGAAATATTCCAACTGTTGCATTTCAACGAAAGAAATACCAAATGAACTTTGAAAAATCAAGAGAATGTAACTGTGATAAGGTAAACCATGACGAAACACTACTGAAATATTCCAACTCTTGAATTTCAAGGAAAGAAATCAAAAATTAACTCTGAAAAATTAAGATAGTGTAGCTGTGAAATGGTAAAACACGAAGAAACAATAACGAAATATTCAAAATATTGCATTTAAATGAAAGAAATACAAAATGAACTTTGAAAAATTATAAGAATTTATATGTGACAAGGTAAAGCACGACAAAACACTACTGAAATATTCCAAATCTTGTATGACAAGAAAAAACTTCAAAAGGAACTTTGAAAAATCAAGAGAATGTAGCTGTGACAAGGTAAACCACGAAAAAACACTACTGAAATATTCCAACTGTTGCATTTCACGAAATAAATCCAAATGGATCGTTTAAAACTCAAGAGAATGTAACTGTGACAAGTAAAAGCACAACAAGACACTACTTAAATTTTATAACACGTGAATTTCAATACATAAATTCAAAAGGAACATTGAAAAATAAAGTGACTTTAGATGTGTCATGTTAAAAAATTAAAAAACACGAATTAAATATTATAACTCTTGAATTTCACAGCAGAAAACACAAATAAACTCTAACAAATGAATACAATGTAAGTGTGACAAGGTACAGCAAGACAAGACACTGCAGAAATATTCCAACTCTTGCATTTCAACGAAAGAAATCCACAATGAACCTTGAATAATCAGAAAAATGTAATTGTGCCACGGTAAACCACGACAAGACACTACTAAAATATTCCAACTCTTGCATTTCAAGGAAAGAAATCCAAAATGAACTTTTAAAAATCAAGAGAATGTAACTGTGACAAGGTAAAGCACAACAAAACACTACTGAAATATTCCAACTCTTGCATTTCAAAGAAATAAATTCAAATGAATTTTGAAAAATCATGAAAGTGTAACTGTGACAAGGTAAACAATGAATAAACACTACCGAAATATTCCGACTCTAGCATTTCAATGAAATAAATACAAAATGAAAATTGAAAAATCAATAGAATTTAACTGTGAAAATTTGAAGCACAAAAAAACGCAACTTAAATATTCGAACTGTCTCATTTCAAGTAAAGAAATTCAAAAAAGAATTTTTGAAAAATCAGGAGAATGTAACTGTGAAAAGGTCAAGCACAACAAAACAATACTGAAATATTCTAGCTCTTGCATTTCAAGGAAAGAAATCCAAAAGGAACTTTGAAAAATTAAGAGAATGTAGCCGTGACAAGGTAAACCGCGACAAAACACTACTGAAATATTCCAACTCTTGCATTTCAAGGAAAGAAATCCAAAATGAACTTTGAAAAATTAAGAGAATGTAACTGTGACAAGGTAAACCACGACAAATCACTACTGAAATATTTCAAATCTTTAATTTGAGGAAAATAATTCAAAAGAAACTTTGAAAAATCAAGAGAATTCTAACTTTGATAAAGTAAACCACGGCGAAAAATAACTGATATATTCCAACTTTTGCATTTCAACGAAATAAATTCAAAATTATCTTAGAAAAAAAATCAGATTGTAAGTGTGATGTGATAAACCACAACAAAACACTAATGAAATATTCTAGCTCTTGCATTTCAACGAAAGAAATTCAAAATGAACTTTGAAAAATCAAGAGAATGTAAAAATCCAAAATGAACTTGGAAAAATAAAGAGAATGTAACTGTGACAAGGTAAACCACGACAAGACACTGCTGAAATATTCCAACTCTTGCATTTCAAGGAAAGAAACTCAAAATGAACTTTGAAAAATAAATAAAATGTCACTGAGACAAGGTAAACCACGAAAAAACACTACCAAAATATTTTAACTCTTGTATTTCACGAAATGAATTCTAAATTAAATTTGGTAAATAAAGAAAATGTAACTGTGACATGGTAAACCACGACACAACACTACTGTAATATTTCAACTCTTGCATTTCAACGAAAGAAATTCCAAATGAACTTTGAAAAATCAAGAGAATGTAACTGTGACAAGGTAAATCACAACAAAACACTACAGAAATATTCCAAATCTTGCATTTCAACGAAAGAAATCCGAAATGAACTTTGAAAAATCAAGAGAATGTAACTCTGACAAGGTAAAGCAAAACAAGACACTACTGAAATACTCCAACTCTTGCATTTCAACGAAAGAAATTCAAACTGAACTTTGAGAAATCATGAGAATATAACTGTGACAAGATAAACCATGACAAAACACTACTGAAATAATCCAACCCTTGCAATTCAATGAAAGAAATTCAAAATGAATTTTGAAAAATCAAGATAATGTAAGTTTGACAAGGTAAAGCATAACAACAGACTACTGAAATAGTCCAACTTATGCATTTCCACTGAATAAATTCCCAATGAAGTTTTAAAAACAAAGACAACGTAACTTTGAATCTGTAAACCATGACAGAACAATAGTTAAATTAAGTTTTTTTTATCTAATTCAAAGAAATGTAAAAAAAAGTTGAAAAAAATATATGTTAAAAAAAAAATCAAACCAAAATAAATGAGAAGGGGGGGCCAAAAAGTTGGAGGGGCGGGGCCCCCTTGGAGTTTGGGGATAGGGGTCCTTTGGAGGGTTGAAGTCCCTGGTGGTTAGGGTCGTTGGTGCTTATGATCCTTGATGGTTTGTACTCACATACACCTTACTACTTGATCTGTAAGGATTTCTATGGATTGTTCTGAATTTCTTTATTAAAATTCTTTTCTTGCCATCTACATCTCTCTTAGTATCAACGTTTTAGTATACTATAACGTTAGACCATATTTTAAACTGACAACACTGTTCAAACACAACTTGTGTATTATACAGAACACATCGAAGAAGTAAAGCTAGGTCAAGTCACAATGTCATTCTATCATCATTAACAATTTTAATAGATTGATCTTGTCTAAAATTTATAACAAATTGCCTGAGATAACAACCCCGAAGGGTTACCTTAACTGATAATTACTTTTACCTTTTTTTTCTTTTTTTTCACCTTCATACAATCCAATTCATAAATCCCTTACCCCTTTTTGCAAATGTCTATGAAACAATTCTGATTGTAGCATCCAATTTTTTAATAACAAACTACTCTCGAGTTACACTCCAATCCATAAATCTCTTACCCCTTTTGAAAACACTCTGGTTGATAAACTTAGAGTTGAAACAAACTTGTGTGGGTAATCCCCGTTCATACTGCTAACTTTTTTGCAATGTTTAGGAACAGGTGGGGAATCCCCGCTCGTTTGGAATGGTACCAACAGGACATAAGCAAATATCACGTAGTTTCATAACGTGTTTAATCACGTTTAGAGTTGCCATAAAATAAAATTGGAAGGAACATAGTGCTCTAGAATAGAAAGGAAGGGAACATAGACCTTAGAATAGCATGGGAGGGAACAAAAGCCTTTAAAATAGCATGGGAGAGAATATAAACCCTTAGAATAACACGGGAGGGAACTTAAGCCCTCAGAACAACATAGGAAGGAACATAATTCACCCAAATCCATAAGTACATGCTCTGGAAAGGTGTCAAGGAACATAAGGCAAGCAAATCCATAAGTACATGCTCTGGAAAATGTTTTTCTTATACGTCCCAGCAAATAGTAGGGTAATTCCTATACGTTCCCGCAAATTCAATATAAGCATTCTACTGACATTTATTTCTTGTTTGACTCCAGAAGGCTCATTTTGTAATAAAAAATTCAACTGACTTTTCCACTCATCTCACTTTTTCATCTCACTTTTTCCACATATCGGTAGATCAGAGTAGCTTGCATCAATCTTAGTGTTTCACCTTCAGTGAGCAAAATTTCACGAGTTTATATTGTCTATGATATCCATAATATTTTGCGATCTACAAATATTATGAGATCCATAATATTTTGCGATCTACTCTAAATTAGTCAGATACTACTCTACAAATATCGTTTTCGGTTCCTTTTGCAGAATCCGAATATTCTGACCATTGGAAATATGCTGAGCATGTTTCACAATGCCCACCATACTCGTTAAGATAATCTGAAGAATAATATAATAAATAATCTAACGGTTATAATCATTTCTTAACTTTTTAAATTTTGTTTTTATGAAAATAAAGTAGAAGGCTAAGTCGGCAGTAAGTATAAGCAAATTGAAATCGACATTTTTTATTCGGTATTTACGATAAGATTTATTAATCATTAAATAAACATACAATATTACATTTTCACTATTCTCCCAAAGGCTAATTGGTCTGTAAAGAAAGGGGAAATTTTTGGTTACTTCGGGCCGTGGTTCGTCCTTTACTGGCCCTTCTGATATTACTAAAGTGCTCTACGTATCATGCCATTTATTAGCATCCATAGTTTGCGGATTGGAGCACTGCATTTTATCTGTTTAACCGCTCATTGGCGCTGTTAGCACATTTTCACAATGAGTTCTGTTCTTGTTTTTTGTGCTTCTTTGAGGTTTGATACATTCCAGTCTGGTATTGGATGTGCTGTGCTAGCAATAGATGTTGGTTACTTCTGACACCATGCAACATTATTTGGCTAAGTTTAACCACATTTTAACCACATTACACGTAGCTATCAGGAGTGTAATTTAGTACTAATGAATCTGATCTGAGTTCCATATTTCCATAGAATTGCAGAAGTTTGATTATTACAACTATTTCACAGTTAAATGAAAACAAAAAAATAGAAAGAAAAATACCAAATAAAACCAAAACGTTGCTCCCAAAACACATTTGAGCTTTGACCTGGTTAAGTTCAACTCTGGATGCAATCACTTGTATGTAATTTCTGTATTTTGCGATTTGTATGAAAAAACCTTAAGCTTCAAGCTTATATTGCATACTTAAGAGGTCAAGGTCTTGAGATCTTGGAGTATTCATCTAATAGTAACCTACTACTTACGTTAGATGATTCATATGGCCTCACTACAGCTGACTCGACAATGAGCCGTTAAGCTGAATTACATATAACGTACAAATAGAAAAAAAAATTCGAAACAAAATTGGCTGACTTTAGAAATAGTTCTTTCCCCATTTAAAATGAAATACTTCAAAAGAGAACACTAGTTCATTTTGAGAGCACTCTAGAAATTCATTGACAGGTATTACAGTCTGTATAAAATCTAAACCCTGACAATTATCCTTTTCAGTTTTACCTTAAGGACAACCTGAAGCTGAACTAGTCATGGTTGATACATGAAAATGTTAATATTGTTATGAATTATATTAATGGTTCGATTACTGACTTTCTTTTTTAGCTGTAGTGTTGTCAGTAACGGCGAACACTTTCTATAATCTTGGTAACTTGACTTACCATCAGTAGACCAGCAAACAGATCTGGCACCACTATCCTCCTACATATGATATGAATATCATTCCAACCAGCTATACTTTGTCTGGTGGCCCTATTGCATACATCTACCCAATATTCAGCCATTTGGATGGATCAGTGAAAAGCGAGGCTATTTCATTCCAGCCAAAAAGTGTGAAGTCGGAGGGGAAAAATGAGAAGAGTTGTATGAAAGAAGAAGACGTTCCACTTCCACCATTTCCTACCTTTAGATTGTGAATTTAAGGCACTTGAAATATTTTAGAATTAGCTTTATACATAAGGAAAGTGTAATGAGGTTCCTCATATTATAAAAATCTTCAAATGTTTGTGTGGACCGTCCCAAAGCTCATGAAAGTACAGAGCATTTTATAGAATATCAGCCAATATTTGGACAAAACATTGCAGCATCTTTTACATAAAGGTGCTGCAAAGCACCATGAAAAGCACTTTTTACGTTACTTTACATAACATTTTCATCAGTTGTTTACAACAATGAATCTATTTTATATAGCTGCACATTAATATTTCCAGACATGGAATTTCTTCTAGTTTTTCAGAAAATGTAAAAAAAAATACATGGAATGCAAAAAGAATTTTTTCTCCATAATAAAAATATCAAAAAATAGACTGAATCTGCTTATGCAGAGCGGCGTTGAATTAAAAAGATTATTTCTTTTCTAAAGAAATATTGTGACTATTTATGGAGAGCTGCTTTATTTTCCACGCTATTTCTTATTTTTCTTTATAACTACATAATCATTCCACAAATAACGTATTTTACAACAATTCTTCTTTTAATTGATAAACATTACAAGAAATTTCAACTCAATGCTGTTAAAGCTCAAACTGTTGAAAATTAAAATAGGTGGCTCTCTTATGGTTGAATATATTGGTTTCAATGTGAAATTCTTATCAAATTAGTTGTTTTCCCATTTTTTATAACTTCCTCCCACATTCTTTATTTAAATTTAATAATCCCATTTTCCAGTGTTTTAGCTATTGATTGACTCAAAGTTTTTTGTTTGTTTGCTTAGCGTCTCTAGTCTAGTCATTTACTGGTCTTTTTCATTTTTTTTGTTTTATTTACTTTCTGTATTTCGGCTTGTGTTCAAGTTTTCTGTTATTTTATTTATCCATGCATTAGGTTTTATTGCACATATCAGTAGAGTCTTATGATATATTTTTATTTTTCCTTACTTATTTTAAATCAAAACTGCTTGTTGCCGACGAAAGTGATTAGTAGTTGCTTTATTACTTTTTAGTTTATATCTACCTTTTAGAGAGGGGTTATCCACTTTAAAAATTGTATACACCAGGTAGCGTGATGAAAAAGTAAAACAGCAGCAATGAACTTGAAATTACTCTATTTCAACTAAATAAAGCCATTTCCAAGAATGCTCTTCAAAATTATATTGTCATTGTTATAATTGATTCATCACTAATTATTAATCACCTTATTATTGCTGTTTCTGAAGATTAGGTAATACCAATTTTTACCCCTCTACATAAATTGCTGAACCAAGAGCAGGGGTGGATCCGTTATTTTTTTAGGGGGGGGGGGAAATAGGTTGATCCGGAAAAAAAAATTCAGGGGGGGGGGCGCAAAATAGGTTGATCCGATAAACTTGCATTAGGAGCAAGTTTAATTAACGCAAACTTGAGTTAATTAAGTAAATTATACTACTTTATACTACGCTTGGGGGCGCGCCCCCCCCCATCCCCCGTCTGGATCTGCCACTGACCAAGAGTATACTCCCTTTACTTTAGTAATAAGTTGAAGAATTTGAATTGTGTCCTTATCTATTATTTATAGAAGACACAATAATAACCTATTTGTGAACCCGCTCCATGGCTAGCTTGTTCCCTTTGAAAAAAGAGAAGAACACAGGATTCTGTCTCCCCAAAAAGTTATTTATTTTGGTTCTGAGACTGACTGCATATGTGATTAAGACTTGTAGATATTGTACGTTCCTTAGATCTGTAGTCAGTATAAAATTTATTAGAAAAGAGTCTTAGTCTACATTGGCTACCATTTGTACCGTGAGTAATATGTGATATATTTATAATATATAAAAAAAATTGTTTCTAAGTATACTTCCGATATAAATGCCTCGTAGCATTTCAGTTGTTTTGAAGTGTGGAAAAGCTACCGGTCGAATTACGGCACTAATCAAGGAAGACGGTTTTGAATTTCACGAAAATACTTGGCAATAAAAAATTCACGAGATACAAAGTTCACAGGAAGTTTTAAGTTATCATAGGAATATGAATGTCTAACCATCAGAATATTGAAAATGAATTACTGGGCAACCAGTTAGCATAATAAGTTTAGTTTGTAAACATAATGACAAAGTAACGGGCCCTCACAGGAGTTGGGCCAATCGTGAAATAGCTCTCACGGCACAGAATCAGGACTTAGGATATATAGTGATGAAAAGTGTTTTTCACGTCATTATTATGGGCATTATGATTACAGAAATTATGTTCCTACCATTCTACGAGCAATTATGAAATAATTATTCTGACTGAAGTGAAGCCTTGCTCATATACATACATGGTTGTACACCTGAAATGTAAGTCTCATTAAAACCATTACTTTTCTATTTGTGTTGTTTTATTTAAATGCCTGTATCTCACCGCAAAGTAGATAACTAGTTCAAATGTCTCCATTGGAAACGCTCCTAAGGGATCTGATAACCCTACAAAGAATGATTACGCTCCTGGATTGACGGCTCCTCAACCTAATTAATCGCCTCACAAGAAAATTCAAACCTAGTACTATAATCTATTTTTTATTTTCTTCCATAGGAAGTGGCGCGGTCGCCTATTTATTTTACTCCCCATTACAAGTAGTGTAATCTTTAGCGGCACAAGTTTAAAATAGTAACGGCGTATTAAAACTTAACGGCACAAGTGGCATGATACTTAGTGGTACGAGTGGTGCGGTCCTTTCCATCCCCCATTGCAGTTGGCACAGTCATAAGCGACACAGGGCCAACAACCATTGAAACTCACGAACCAACAAAATTCCCCCGGTACAAGCGGCGTAGCCGGTAGGTACCCCATAAAATTCCAACGGGAGAACTGGCGCTATCTGAAGCTAATTAAGCAGATTACCCCGGCAGAACTGGCGTGGTCGGTAGGACCGTGGAAAACTTGGAGGAAAACATGCGAACTAGCTATGCTACAAACTTCTTAATTTAAATTTAAATTAATGGATAGATACATACTATAGGACTATAACCGCTAAGCTATAATAGGAAACCCTTTTAGAATATCTCATAGGAGATAGCAGTCTCCCCCAAATAGACTAAGTGAAAAAATAAATTTATTTTGAGTTATCCGAACGCAACAATGTCAGAAGAATTAAGCAAACTATTAATTATCCAAAAGGTTTTCGTGGAAAATGTAGAAATAACAAAATCTATTCCGCAATATGATGGACAAACAGATGTCGACGAATTCAATATCCAATTGGCCCAATTTGTGAAATTAACAAAAGCAGAGCTAGAAACGTTAGTCGGTTTGCTTCTCTTGAGATTAAGAGGGCAGGCCTTAACCTTCCTAAAGGAAATTGAAAATACTGTAGAAAGTGATGACAGTTTACCAATAAATACAATAGACAAATTGTTAACGGCATTCAAAGATAGATTCATCGAAACTAGTTCACCTAATAAATTAAAATACGGAACGGTATGCTTTGACCATACACAGAATATAAGAGGATATCTTCAAAATATACGAATTTCAATAAAAGCGAAATTCGGAAAAGGTTCAAGAGAATTGTATGAAAAAATCATATTACAAGCCTTTTTGCAAGGACTTCCCCCAAAATTATATACAATGTTAATACCCAAAAATATTCAGACGTTAGATCTTGCAGTTGAGGAGCTGGGATGAATGATTGAAATTGACAAGATTATAGCAAACCACAGTAAAACAAAAATAAATAGCCTAGGCGAATCGACCGCAAGACTAGCCTTACTTGAAGGTCAGGCTTCTCCAAATTTATTTTCAATAGATAATTATCCAGTGCCACAAAGTATTAGAATGCAAGAAACCTTGAGGGAAAAGAAGTACGTTTTCAGCCCAGTAAACCATATAATTATAGAAATAGTTCCACAGTTTTAAGATGCTATAACTGTAATCAACCTGGGCACATCGCGAGAAAGTGCCACTGTAGGATTAGACACATAACGACACCAAGGAATGCGGTCGGTAATGCGCAAAAATTATGGCAACCCTTTGTTCGGGAGAACAAATTTTATCGCCAATGGTGCACAAGGTTATAGGCAGGGAAGATTGCAAACACCAGTACCTCACAATGCGTACCAACAGAATTTGTATAACCCTCCCCCCAATAAAAAAAATAATTATCGATTCGAAAACCCAAACACTCGTCAAAACCAATATGGTGCAAGGATGGTATATAGAAATCCCGAAAATTTGCCGACGGGAAATGCAAATTTTTCAAGCCACCGGCATTTGCAGTCGACGCCAGCACCCGGCACTGGCGCAAGAAATCCAAACTACGATAATAATACATGGCAAAATTGGCAAACAAATGTAAATCAATTAGCTAGAGATTCCATGGACATATCTGAATCTCTAATGCAGACACCGACGTATGAAATAAATCCACAGGGAAACGTGTCAGGCCCCTCAGAAGAATAAATTGGACCCAGAAGGGGCCTAGAATGTTTATAGGTCCAACCCAATAATAGTACCGTCCTTTAGTGATAGTAATAATAAGTTACCAATATTTAATGATTTTAGTGTGGCAAATGTTTACTACAAGCGCTACAACCTTACTTGGTACTGATATTAGGTTTATACCTCACCATTTACCATAGTTAAGAGCATCACCTTTCTTAAATATCTTAACAGTTATCCAGTCACCAGAGACCTTTTAGAACTACCAGACTGTTCAGTTTCGAACTCCAAAACTGTTCAAGACGCATATAGTTTTTTTTTGTAAAGTGCCAATGACGCAGTAGGTTTTAGACTTTTACAGTGAGGGAAGGAGGAGATACCCAAACTCTCACTCAATTTTACTCTGTGTAAAGTTTGAGGACACTACAGTTTTTTTCGTTACTTTCTTCGTTACTTTAGAAATAATTTTGGGCCATAGATTTGCCCATTAGGGGGGGGGGTTAAAGTATAGCAGGTCTTCATGCAAAATGTGTTTCGTACATTTAATCAGCATATTATATAGATAGATAGATAAGTGTATTTTAAAGCCAAATATACGGCCATGAAAACAGTAAAATAGCATAAATGAAAGGCACAAATAACATAAATTTGATGAGCGATCATCAATGTTTCTGTATTTTTTTTGTTTTTTTGTTTTTTTTTTCTTTTTTGTGTACAATGTTGTACTCCGTCTTCTTGCTTTTTTTGTAGTGATGAATTAGAAACTAAATAAATAAATAAATAAATAAAATTTTTATTTCAAAATTTTTATTGGGTGGGTTTGTGGAAAAAAGGGCGGGGGGGGATAATTGCCCTGCGGTCTCTTTTGACTCTTAAAAAGTGAACTAGAACTTTTCATTTTCAATCAAATGAGCCGTCTCTGAAATTTATACGAGCATCCCTTCCATAAGAGGTATATACACCCCCACAGCATAATTTACAACGCCTGTCACTGGGCTCCAGGGAGTTGTGTCGACCCCGGAGTCTTAATATCTGATATTTGAACTACTTTTAACAAAATTGTCACCTCAAATTTTTATCGGATGGATTTATCCATCCGATTAACCCACAGGTGGCTAGGGAGGGGCTAGTTGCCCTCCGATCTTTTCTTAATCTGAGAACATGAGCTAGAACTTTTACTTTCCATTTGAATGAGCCCTTTTTGAAGTTTATACGAGAATCACTTTCATAAGAACCATATACGGCCCCAGGACATTGCTTACAATGCTTGCCCCCCCGAGCCAGGGGGATTGTGTCAACGCCGGATTTTTTTTATCTGACCTCGGAACTATTTAAAAAAAAAACTATCTCAAAACTTGTATCGGATGGGTTTGAGGATAAAAGGAACGTGGGGGAGGGGGGAGGCTAGGCAACCTCCGATCTCTTTTGACTCTTAAAAGTTGAACTAGAATTTTCAATTTCAATTCAAATTAACCCTCTTTGAAGTTTATACGAGCACCCCTTTCATAAGAACCATATATGCCCCCAGGGCATAACTTGTAACGCTTGTCCTCCGGCCCGTTTGTGGTTTTGTCGACACCAGATTTTTTTTTATCTGATCTTTGAACTATTTTTAACAAAAAAGCTATCGCAAAGTTTTTTATCGGATGTATTGAGGGAAAAGGGGCGGGGGGAGGGTAGTTACCCTCTGATCTCTTTTGACTGTTAAAAACTTAACTAGAACTTTCAATTTCTAATCTCTCTGAAGTTTATACGAGCTTTCCTTCCACAACAGCTGTATATGTCCACCAGGCAAAACTTACTTCGTCTATTCCGGTCCCTGAAGGACTTTGTTGACCCCGGAGTTTTCATTATATGGTCTTTGAACCATTTTGAAAAAATGGCCCTCTCAGGGTTCTTATCGGATGGGTTTTAGGAATATAGGGCTTGGAGAGGGGGGGGGGCTAGTTGCCCTCCAATATCTTTTGACTCTTAAAAAAAGAAAGGGAACTTTCAGATTCCAATCATTTGAGCCCTCTCCGAAATTTATACGAGCATCCCTTCCATAAGAACTATATATGCCCCGGGACTATTACTTACAACGCCTGCCTCCGGGCCCTGAGGGGTTTTGACCACCCCGGAATTTTCATTATATGATCTTTAAACTATTTTTAAAAAGTGGCTACCTCAAAGTTCTTATCGGATGGGTTTGAGGAAAAAAAACCATGGAGGAGGGGGGGGGGCTAGTTGCCCTCTGATATCTTTTGAATCTTTAAAAGTGAACTAGAACTTTTAATTTCCAATCAAATGAGCCTTGTCCAAAGTTTATAGGAGCATACCTTCCATAAGAACCATATATGCCCCCAGAGAAATACTTTCAACGCCTGCCCCTGGCCCTGGGGTTTTGCATCGACACAGGAGGTTTTCTTACCTGATCTTTGAACGAAATGGCCATAAGGAAAGGACTTATTGTTATATGATCTTTGAACTCTTTTTAACAAAATGGCTACCTCAAATTTTCTATCAGATGTATTTGGGGGAAAAGGGCTTGAGGGAGGGGGGGGGGGAATAGTTGCCCTCAGACGACTTCTGATTCTTAAAAAGGGCACTAGAACTCCTGATTTCAAATCGAATGAGCCCTCTTTGAAGTTTATACGACGACCCCTTCTATATGAAGTGCCTTTGGGGAAAAGACAAATAGAGTATGGTTCGCTTTTGACTCTTAAAAAGTGAATTACAACTCTCAATTTCTGATCAAATGAGTCCTCAATAAAGTTTATACGAGCATCTCTTCCATAACCACCCTATACGCCCCCAGACCATAACTTACAACACCTAACCCCGGGCCCTTGGGGGCTGTGTCGGCACTGCAGTTTTTGTTATCTGAAATTTCAACTATTTTTAACAGAATGTCTATCTTAAAATTTGTATCTGATGCATTTAAGGCGTCGAGGGAGGGGGGCTAGTTGCCATCCGATATCTTTTGACTCTTAAAAAGTTAACAAAAACTTTCAATTTACAATCAATTGAGCCCTCTCCGAAGTTTATACGAGCAACCCTTCCGTAAGAACTATATAAACCCCCAGAGCCTTACTTACAATGCTTGCCTCCGGGCCCTGGGGAATGGCGTCGAAACAGGATTTTTTCTTATCTGATCTTTGATCTATTTTTAATGAAATGGCTATTTTAAAAATAATTTCGGATGGGCTTGGGGAAAAAGAGTGTGTGTGGGGGGGGCTAGTTTCCCTAGGATATCTTTTGACTCCTAAAAAGTGAACTAGAACTTTCCATTTCCAATCAAATGAGCCATCTCTGAAGTTTATACGAGCATCCCTTTCATAAGAGCCATATATGCCTTTAGGGCATAACTTAGAACACCTTCTCCCAGGTGCTGGGGGTTGTACCGACACCAAGTTTTTCTTATCCTACCTTTAAACTATTTTTAACAAAATATCTATCTCAAAATTTTCACCAGATAGGTATGGAAAAAGAAGGCATTGGGAGGGGGCTATTTTCCCACAAATTTCATTTGACTATTAAACAGTGAGCTCTAGCTTTGAATTTCCAGTCAAATGAGCCCTCCCTGAAGTTTATACGAGCATCCCTTTCATATGAACCATATATGCCCCAGGTATAACTTACAACGCCTGCCCTTGAGCCCTGGGGGCCTTGTCGACCCCGGAGTTTTCGTTTTATTATTATAATACTAATTCTTAATCTCTCGAAAAAGGATGCATAAAGAAATCTACAACTGTCCGAGGAGAAGGCAGGGTGGATACTCTGCGAAAATGACACGATTCATGCCACTAGCGCTTCTAGCACTTTTACCGTTGATTACATTATGTTTAAATCCAAGCACTTCTCTTAGATTATCGTTGAGAATAACTTTTTCATTGTCGATGGGCAAACTAATGTAGATTTTGCCCTCTTCCTTTGAATAATTGAATTGAAAAGAACCATTTTTACGATATGATTTTTTTTTTGTTGATAGTACGACACAATTCGTTCATACTCCCAAACTTCTTATATGATAATTTGGCAAAGGAGTATTCAAATGAATTCATATTTTCAATTACATATTTATTGTTAATGATTTGCCAATCATGGGGTCTTACTTTAATCTCATGTGAACGATCCTTTCTTAGGATATCATATGCATTTTTAAGAATACAATGTACAAGTGCAACTTCCTACCTTCCCTCAAATTTAATGACAGGAGAGAGTTTTATCCAAAAATCACTCGTTTTATTCAAATCATCATAAAGATATCGAAAACATTGGACGTGAATGCCACATAAAAACCGTCAGACATTATAAACGCCTTCAGCAGGTATCCACGAATCAAAATCAGAGTTGTATCCTAGCCAGCGAACAAGAAACTGTCCCTTAAAGTTGCAAGTACACGTCTTTAATACCTTTTCAATTTGATAGATTTCGCTATTTCCAACTTTTTGTATTTTATAATCATAAGAACCACCAAGAATCTCGTCATCTTTCATATCACGAAGACGATACGTTATATTTTTAGTATCTAGGATTTTTGACGCTTTTGCAAGTTCAGTGGACCACAAGTAATTTCCCTTTTCAAAAATATTTCTTGTACGATTTATTCGAACAGTATCACCAACATTAAATTTTTTCTTCCCCGAAAAAATAGATTAATTAGAACATTAATTAGATTTTAATTAGAATTTAATTAGAACCTTATTTAATGAAATGTGTATTGTCCCTATCATGAAATTTCTGAGGGCTAGCATTGAACAAGGATCGACGAGGATGCTGATAATAAATCAACATAATTTTATCTAAATCTTGAATAAATGCCGCCGTATTTTTCAATGTACAATACCTTGAAATTAAAAGTCAGATGGTTCGTATTAAACGTTTAGCCAATGTCGCCTTTGCCACCCCTCATATCTTAGCTTTGTCACCTTTTTGGTCTTTGTTTACTTTTGATGATAAAAAAAAACCCGTACAGTGTTCTATAAGTTTGCAAAATATCTGCTTAGCCTTCCCCCCTGGCAAAGAAACCACCAGATTTCAGTACGTTACGGACTCCATTATCCCTTTGTCATGATCGTGACCAGGAGGAAAAAGTTCCTGAAATCTTTAGACCCAACGCATAGTATGTTTGAAGCTATAGTCAGGAGTGTGTAATGGTTGTCTTTTTATGTAAATAGTTTCGCCATTGTTTATTTTTTTTAGTTACTGAAAAATTAATTTAAGTTGTTCGTTTGTTCGATGTGTTTTGTTGTTTTCTTTTCATTTTTTCTCTACTCAATTTTAATTTTTTGTATTGCTAAATATGGGTAATAAAAATCATTCATTCGTTCATTGTGTTATATTTCAATAGAATTTTGTTTACATGTGGATTAGCAAATTCACTTCCACGGTCTGTTTGAATTTTTTGTACGAGTGTTTTTCAAAGATGAATTCAAGGGCCTTAGCAACTTCATTGCCTTTCTTTGACTGAAATGGAACTGCATATGCATAGCGACTAAAAAACACTTATTGCAAGTAAAATAAACTTGTAGAGTTTGTTAAGACGTCTTTGAATCGTGTTTAGAGTCAAAAGATCTGCTTATAATATACGCAGAGGGTAAAAGGCTTTAGTTTTTCGCTAGTGATTACCCCTAGTCCTATGATTTCAATGAAGATTATAACTGTGTTCCTTTTATAAATACTGTTTTGCTCGCTTCTTTTTAATTCCTGTAACCTGAGCAAGTGTAGAGGGGGAATATAAACTTCCTGGTTCTCCAATATTTTCATAAGCAACTTTCAAAACTTGATCCATTTTGACCGAAGTGTGATCCGTCTGCTACCCTTTTGCATACTACCGGGTGAGTCAATACGTCTTGGCCTTTGTCTAGCTACCGTTGTATATAGATGACTATCTGACTATCAAAGGATTGCTATATAGATGACTATATAAGGATTCAACTCTTTTACAATTTGTAATCAGATCCGATAACAAATCAATTATATAGATGACTATCAAAGGATTCGAGTCTTTTACGATTTGCAATCAGATCCGATAACAAATCAATTAAATTGTAAGGCCTGCCCTGGATTATAACTATATTATTTTTCTCATCAATTTATTTATTTTCAGGGAGATACGTCAAGAGTCTTTTACCTTCTTCATGATAGGATTGAGGCAAAAAGTCTATAACACTTGTTAATAAATCTTTCTTTTTTCAAAGTTTCAAAACTTTCGCTATTTTCAGATGGTTGATCAATGACATTGACTTTGAGCGGATTTTCACGATAAGGTTTATGTTTGTTGACTCGGCGAAGTGCACTTTGAAGTAAAATAAATTTTTCATCATCGGAAATTGTTTTATTGTTAATAAATTTATCAAGATTATCTTCAAAGTGCTCTTTGGGTTAAAGAGAAAGTTCAAATGATGTCAATTTATAGGGTTTAGCAATTTGTAGAGAATAGTGTTCACAAGTCCGGCGATTATCGGTAGTAACAATTGAAAGAAATTACCACCCGCTTGAACAAGACGTTTTGTTTTACAATTTACTTTCTTTATGTAAGCTAGAGCGCGTAAAAGTGCCCGATACTGCTTTTTCTGTTCCGTAACACGATCTGACACTTGAACACTACCTTCCGTTAAATTTAATCGTCAATAATCGACCACGAGTTTGGCGCAATACTAGTAAACACGTCAAGTCCTTGTATGCATTTTATACTTGGATCAATCTTCTTTATTTTATCATAAGATTCTTGCCATATACGATATCAATAGTAGATATTTTTCGGATTCTCTAAAAACATTTCATCGCGGTTTCGAATTATTTTCATTAAAAGTGTTGCCTTACCGGACATGGACGGTCCGCAAAGAAACGATCTGAACGGTGTTTTAGATTGATACATACTCCTCCAATGTCAAAATTCAACTAACCCAACCTAATCTCAATCTCTTGAATAATTAGTCAAAGGAAATAGAATATACATGGTTTCTTTAATTTACATAATAAAATTTATATATTTAAAACAAACCTTAAAAAATAAGCCCTTGAATATGCCACTCGGAGGGTTGCATGATGTGGCGGAAGGTACCACAGCGGCCAGCAACGAGGCCTGGGAAGGGCGATAACAAGTAAAAATAAACACCTAAAAGACACATGAAAATTACCGCTTTGCGGAACAAAAAAAATTATAAATATAAAACACCGGGAAAAAAAGGCAGTGCCGAGCTGGTGACGGATTAAATGGCCCTCCTCTCCCCACAGATGGCCCCCTTCTTCTATCACAACTATTGAGCTTTCTCCTGACCAAGTTGCTTTATATATTTTACACATTCAACTTAATCTGAAGTGAGATAGTGGCCATATGGTAGTACTTTCACACCACCCTCGAGTACATAGACTTTGTCATATATAGTGGACATGGTATTTTTTCGACCCGAACGTTATAGTTTTTCTATTTTAAAGATCGAACGGCCATGACACTCACTCTTTGAACTAAATTGTTTTCAATACAGTTCCTATAAACAATCATGTTGAAAGTTTCCTTTAAATAGTGTGCAGGCAGACTTTTTTAGTAGTCTCATTGTGCGTTTCCACGCAATACACCTTTGGACAAGGACATACACCATGCGATAACAAGTCGATCCCCGTTTCTGATTTTAATTTCAACAATTGATTTGGTGCCTGGTGTTTCACCAGCTTCGGATAGAGAGACTCATCCCAGTTTGTGTAATCCACCCGAGAGCTAATGTACTCTCCATTTTCCAAATCATATAACAGATTATCTGTTTTAATTGTAAACAGGAGTGAGTCGGTATCTCCATAATAAACCTGAACTTGTCCCATCCCTGGCCATTGGTGCTTACACACATTGTAATAAAAATTCAACATGAGTTTCTTTGAAATTTCTAAAATGGCACTGCCAGCGTTAATGTTTTTATTTAAAACTAATTTTTTTTTTCTAAGTAAAGGACCGTATTTGAATCTATGATCCTAAATGATGTGAAGTTTGGATCCGCAATGATTCGGGCATAATTCTTTTGTGTCAGTCACAACGTCACAACGACCCCTATTACGACCACTCTCACACATATTACCAAAGGCCAAAATTTAAATGAGTTTAAAGATTTCTTTTTCGACCTTTGTTTTCCCTTCATACCGTTTGTTGAAAAAGGTGTAAACAAACGTCTTCATGTAAGGTTTTTCATCGAATTGGAGGGCTCTATGAATCTTTGTGACATTGAAACCGTTGGCAAGCATCCACCGCAAAAGAATGTGATGTACAAAATTATTCAGTTTCGGCTCCAGGTCTGCAATAAGCTTTTGTTTCGAAGGTGTCCAATGCATACCTTTATCCTTTAAGGTGTCCAATGTATACCTGAGTCCTTAGGCACCGGTCTATTGATGCAGGGGAAAACAATATCTTTTACCAAGTCTTGAAGTTCAAGAGGTATATTACCATAAATTTAAAAAAACATCCTTGTGGTTCATTTTCTTCAACAGCTTGAATATTTGGGAAACCTGGAGCAGAAAAATTGTCAAGCCATTGGTAGTTCCCACTCGGCAAATAGAAGTGAGACATGGCTGACAGATAAAGGGAATTCATTTCCAAGAAAACGGCGTCCCATTTTTTACCGGTGCGTTGTCCAGTCGGGTCGGTTTCAAGAATATGGTCCCCGTGGAAAACATATCCTCCCCGCATGGATCTTTCATCAAATAGCTGCTGATCCACGTTGGGGATCAGATCTATTTTTGCTTTACTGATTTTAAGAACTAAATCCATCACGAGATGAGGAGTGGAAAAATAATACCCCTAATCCAACCCAAATTTTTCATGAATTTTGTCCGTGTTTTTACAGACAATATCCAACAACGTCAATACATCACTTGCCAGGCACATTTTACAATAATCCCACCCATTTTTACACCCTCCCTTTACCCAAACCCTCTTGGAAAATTCCTTGTCGGCAGTAGTGCATTGACGATGGGTAAATGTTGCTTTTTTGTACTTGCATGAATTGACTTAGTAATTCGGGGAAAAAACTAAAGGAACCATGGAATCAGATTTTAGTAAGGATCGCTTTACCATTATCCATAGCTTTCCATTTAAATTCAATGACTAGCAGCTTTTCAGATGATTTAATTATAGATTTATGAGAACAGGAACCATCTGCCCATGCGCCCTCTACATCTTCACCTTTCTGAAATCGTGCCAACGCTGGTAATATGAATTTCAAATCTTAGTTGGAATTGTACATGTAAATCGGTAAAAAGTACTGCTGTCTAACATTTAAATTACGCGAATTATGCGCAGACCCCCGAAAGTTACTTCCCCTTGATGAAATTTCCTGCCATAAATGGTCAAGGCCCCCGGGCTTTTGCATCCCCTTCATTGATTTTTTTCTTACCAACCCAACAAATTTTCTTATTTTTAGTAGCCAACTCGTCTTCTGGTGATAGATTCATTCGATAGTGTGTATGGTGCAGCCATGAAATTGCCTCATTTGCTGTTTTAATAAAAGCAGCCAGAGCTGTGCCTACACATTCCTCGCCACCCAACGTCTCAATAAAATATACTGATTGCATGGTATTACTTGAATCTCTACGTGCGTGCGCAAAAGATTTCGCAATAGCTTCATGTATTTTCACATGATTCAAATTTGACGGATCCGACACATCCGTGAGCGCAGCCTCAATGTCCAATGATACCTTGTTGCTCTATAACAGTGTGTTCTGAAAGCTTTTGAACCGCAAGGTAGCATTGTCCCCTGAAACCGTTTCCAAAGACTGGCACCCATGACGGTTGCAGTGTTTTGAATACTTATTTAATTTCAATTCTGTACGAAATCTTCAAAGACACATTGGGTAGTAATAGCAGGTACCCCCACGCACCTTCATACCCTCACTTAAAACCTTGCTAACATTTGGAATCGGAAAGAAATGTCCAATTGATTCAGGATCTTTGGCAGTCTCCTAAAGAAGCCATACCCAGTGTTTCACTGATTCAGTCGACAGAGCCCTTACGGAATGAATTACCCCTTTTTTACCACTAAGTTCCCCATTTTCATATTCTTCATCAAACTGTAAATCTGTAACCCAACCTTTAAATGTTCACTTGCCCTTTCAAATATGTCAATCTCCTTAAACATAACCGGATATTGCCCTTTTAAATCATTAAAATCTACTTTTGGAAATTCAGAACCCTCCTCATTGCCATTTTCTGCTAAACCATCCAAATGGGTTTTACTAACATCATTGAATGGAGTTTTACGTCCCTCTACAAGGACGGAATATTTGAAGTACTTCAAGCCCCTGTCGTAACGGAAGTGTTGTACACCTTTAGTAGCTTTTAAATTGCTATTATATTTACTAAACTCCCCCTCCCAACTTTTAAAGCAAATTCCTTTTTAAATTTAGTAATATTAGGTTCTAATGTTTCAATAAAAAAACCGATAACCCACTCCCATTCTCATTGTACCCCTCCAATGTATTAAAAATTTCACCCACCCAATCCGAAAACCCACCCTCAAAATTATGAGGGTCAGGTTGCAGTGTCTGATATCTTGTTTGTATATGATGGTCGTACAAAACACCCAAACTTGCATTAAAAAAATAATTTTAAATGTGATGGATGCTTTTAAAGAGTCCTGTCCTCCTGCCTCCGGTATATGGTTTTCGAGAATTGCCCGAATCATGCTGACGTAGGAGAGTGCCATGTCTATAGGATCCGTCTCAATACTACCACTTGTAAGGGAATTGAATGGGTCACCAAAATCAGTCCTATACACATGAATATTGCGCAAACCGGTATAAGCTAAATAAAATTAGGCAATACAGGAGGTGAACCAGCTCCACTTTGCTCCCCTAAATCAATGACAATGGTTGGTACTGTCTCGACCTCAGTCGATGGTAACTGATATATCATAGTCAATATCGACTAACTGATCTATCATCGACCCATTCATAGTCAATATCGAGGCCGAGACCCTGCACAAAACTGTCTAAATCAAAGGGAGCCATACTAGCCGGACTCGCCCCCACACTTAGAACCCCCTCGTGTTCACTTCCCTGTACATTATCGTGGAATTAAGGGGGTGGCAGCAATATGTTCTCCTGAGACGTCACTGTGTGAACCTAGAAGTATAATAAGAGCATATTAGCTCATTAGAAGGTATTATCCTATGAAAAAGAGAGAATGAGTATAGAATGCGTCATTGTATTATGGGTACCACGAGGCCCTTGAGCTCATAGACCCCCACTTCTCATTGTATTAGGAGTATCACGTCTTCTTGGAACTGTAGACCCTCTACTACTCATTGGAATGTATCATTGTGCTATGAAAGGTACATCCGGTACTGTATGCCCCTCTATGCCCACACTACTGCTATAAATGTTATGTCTCCTTCCATTGGGCATCTTTTGTATGTATAATGAAGCATTTAAAGGTATGTTCACACTGCTGCTATATATGTTACACGGCTCTAAAAGACCCCTTTTTGCATGGACCTCTTTACTAGCAGCTAAGAATGTTAAAACCTACCGAGGGGTGATTTAGTTCTGGCCATATGATAATAAGTTCATTGGTGCCTGCCAACGATTCGTCAGAGGTTTCCTCTTTTGGTGCTGTTCCTCCCAAATAAATTGGGCCATGAGCTGTTCAATTTTTGCCTAGATAAAATAAATATGAATTTAGGTATGAATGGAACTAGCAGGGGGCCCTAAACTGTTTGAGTCATATTCTTAGCTATAAAATGAATGTTCCCATTATTAGAAACCCTGAAATAACCTGCTTAGGGAATAACCCTTTTAATGTCTCTGAGAGATAAAAAAAAAGCTTTATTAGCTTGAAAAATTATGAAAACTGTCTTATTTAATTAATTATTTAATTATTTAGTCTCTTTAAACTGGGGGTGGAGCGTAAATAAGTAGACACTTAAAGATTAGAAAGGAGTGGTTTCTTTGACAAGTAAAAAAAATGACATTATTAGAGTGAAATGGCTAAGAACAACCTTGTTTCTAAGGTGCAGAGTCTTTTAAAACTAGAAAGGGGTTGAGGATGTAACCTGAAACTTCAATTTTCTAGCAAAAAGGTAAAATATAAAAAGAGCATGCCCTTAAATGAATAATAGAATTTAGAATAAAAAGCTGACATTGTCTCTGAAAAGTGAAAAGTTGGCCTCAGAAAGTTGAAAAGAGCCTTATTTAAATTCCTTTAAAACTAAGGCAGGAGAGGGTATGGAACCTGACAAGTCAAAGGAAGACACTTAAAAGAACAGAAATTCTCTAGTAGAAAGAGATTATAAGGTAATAAGAAAATAGTGAAAAAATAGGTAAGAAAAATAGTTTTGTTTGGATATTTTTATAACTAGGTCCTGTGACATAGAAAAAATAGTGAAAAGACGATAGAGTAAAAGAATTTCTGAGAGGTAAAAATCAGATTAAAAAAAGTACTCATCTCTCCAGATTATGCCAGCATTGGGTTTTGGGTGCTGGACGGTCCTGGCATTGCATAATGTTCGACGACGTAGCGGCTTCGTGCAGCCGGGGCGGCAAGTTGACCAAACACCGTTTCAACTTGATGGCTGGGAGCTTGAGTTGGTGGTGTCGCAGATCGATGGGTGGAAGTTTGTGTAGGCTCCACTGCAGCTCAATGGCGGGGAGCTTTGGCTGGCAGTGTGGCAGCTTGATGGCGGGAAGCTTGGGCCGGTAGCGTGGCAGCTCGATGGCAGGTATCTTGAGTTGGTTGCGTGGCAGCTCGATGAGTGGAAGATTGTGTAGGCAGCATGACAGCTCAATGGCGAGGGGCTTGGGTCAGTAACGTGGCAGCTCAATGGCCGGGAGTTTGGGCTGCAAACCTGGATGGGGTAGCTATCTCTAGCCTCTGCACAGCTGTGAATTTGTTGCCCCTTGTCCTCTTTGATGGAGGGAGAGAATTGAAAAATTCTTAAAAAAGAAAAGAAAATTTAGTATAAGATAATCTCCCCCTTTTATAGAAGAAAATAAATGAGTGCCCCCTTTTACAGAAGAAAGACAAGATTTATTAAAAGAAAGATTTTTATGAAAGCCTCTTAAACTATTAATCACCTAAAGAGTAGATAAAATCCATGAATTCGAAAAAAAACCATTTAAATGGAATTTAAAATCTAGATCTCAAAATAGACAGCCCCTCTCCTTTCAAGGAAAGCAAAACTAGAATTTTATTGATACATATACTTGTGAAAACTTTATTGGAAGCCATAGTTTTTCTATAAAACCCACTTAAGGTATCGTTTGAGGCACGGATAGAACCCTGCTGCCATGGACCAATGGTATAAAATCATTTACGATGAAGAAAGGGAATATTTTGTTCCCCCTATTATAGACAATGGTAAAGCTAGAAATGTTTTTTATATGAGACCGCTTAAATGTATTACAATATAAATAATAGATTCCTTGGACAGCCCCCCCCCATTTTTTCAAGAAAGCACGAAATAGACTTAGAAATCAAGTTATCAAGTAATATGCAATAACAATCGTCCCTTTATACATAGATATCTTAAACTTTTAAAAATGAAAAATAAATCGAACACTATAGGGAAAATACTAGGCAATAATTTGTCTGTAGCCTAGGCTTACATGTGACCCTATTAAGGGAGAGGGGGAAGACACATAATGTTCCTGTTTTTACCATTTAGAAAAATCTTCTTACCTCTCTGTATGTAATTTTAATATAGCCTGATTTTTTACATAACTATTTTACGCAAATATTTAACTAAAACTATAATTTCTCTTCATAAAGGAAGTATTTGCCTTCATCAAAGCAATTTAAAAATAGAAAACCCCCCATAAAGTAAAATCGGTGAGAAAAGGCAACCCTTCCACTTTGTTAATAATAGATGTCTTTGTTTGGAGTGCAAGAGATACGATTCTAATTTTACCAACCCCCACCTAAATTAAAGAAATTACTTTCTAGTTTTCAAAATGAAAGTTAAAAACCAAAGTTTTCACGCTCCCCCTGCGACAATAAAAGAAACTTTTTTTTCGAAAGAAAGGTATAGAATTTAATAATAAGCATAAGTAAAGCTAGAAAAAGAATAATGGCTCTCTTTTCCCCCAAGCTCTTTCAAAAGTATCTAAAAGTGCACTCTAAAGGGCTGTTAGTGCCCCCCCGCATTTTAAATAATTTCCGGGGGCTATAATATCTCTACTACGCATTAATTTTGCAGAAAATAGAACATAGTTCAGACAACTTAGAATTATGTAATGCTTGATTTGCTATAATTATTGGCTATCCTTTTCCTTGCGAAGGTTGTTTTCAAAGGTTCTCCCTTTTTGCTGGGGATTACACCCTTAATCATATATGGCTTTGTTTAGACGGCAAAGACAGACGATACTATTTTGATGAATGCTAAGGTTTTAAAAGCATGATGGAAAAAGGCGCTTTTTGAATAAAAGAGAATAACTTCTATTGAGAGAAGTAATTGGTAGTGAATTGGGGGGGGGGTGCTTACACAGTGAAAAGAATATATTTTATGCTTTAAAATGGGTATAAACAAAGTATATTGGAAGGGTTTTTTTTGGTGGGGGGTATAGGGAAAAACCTGGAGAGAGAAAAGGTTCTAAAAGAGAAAGTGACTTACATGATTGGAGGAGTTATCCATTATTTTAGATGCCTGTTGTGTCTTCAACTGGTTATATAGGACTGATGAGTCTGTCTCTGACAATATCTCTGAAAAGTGAAAAATTGGCCTAAAAAGTTTAAAAGAGCCTTATTTAGAGTCCTTTAAAACTAAGACTGGAGAGGGTATGGAACCTGAAAAGTCAAAGGTAGACACTTAAAAGAACAGAAAGCCTCTAGTAGGCAGAGAATTTAAGGTAATAAGAAAATAGTGAAAAATAGGTGAGGAAAATAGTTTTGTTTAGATATTTCTATAACTAGGTCCTGTGGCATAGAAAAAATAGTGAAAAGACAAAAGAGTAAAAGATTTTCTGAGAGGTGAAAATCAGATTGAAAAAATACTCATCTCTACAGATTATGGTATCGTCTAGGGCACAGATCGAACCCTGCTGCCATGGACCAATGGTATAACATCAACTAATAACTCTTGTGCGATGAAGAAACGGAATATTTTGTTCTCCCTATAATAGACAATAATAAAGCTATAAAAGTTTTTTATATGAGACAGCTTAAATGTATTACAATATAAATAATAGGTTCCTTGGACAGACCCTCCCCATTTTCAAGAAAGCACGAAATAGACTTAGAAATCAAGTTATCAAGTAATATGCAATAACAATCGTCCCTTTGTACATAGAAATCTTAAACTTTTAAAAATGGAAAATAAATTGAACACTATAGGGACAATGCTAGACAATAATTGGTCTGTACATAATGTTCCTGTTTATACCATTTAGAAAAATGTTTTCACCTCTCTGCATGTAATTTTAATATGGCTTGATTTTCTACATAACTATTTTATGCTAATATTTAACTAGAACCATTATTTCTCTTCATAAAGGAAGTATTTGCCTTCTCAAAGCAATTTAAAAATAGAACACCCCCATAAGGTAAAATTGGTGAGAAAAGGCAACCCTTCCGCTTTGTTAATAATAGATGTCATTGATATGAGATATCCTGATTCTCAAAGCAATTTAAAAATAGAACACCCCCATAAGGTAAAATTGGTGAGAAAAGGCAAATCTTCCGCTTTGTTAATAATAGATGTCATTGTTTAGAGTGCAAGAGATACGAGTCTAATTTTACCACCCCCCTAAATTAAAGACATTGCTTTCTAGTCTTCTATATGAAAGTTAAAAACCATAGTTTTCACGCTCCCCCTATGACAATAAAAGAAACTTTTTTTTGAAAGAAAGGTATAGAATTTAATAATAAGCATAAGTAAAGCTAGAGAAAAGAATAATGCCTCTCTTTTCCCCCAAGCTCTTTCAAATGTACCTAAAAAGTGCACTCTAAAGGGCTGTTTGCGCCCCCGCCTTTTAAATAATTTCCAGGGGCTAAAACATATCTATTATGCATTCATTTTGCAGAAAATAGAACATAGTTCAGACAACTTTGAATTATGTAATGCTTCATTTGCTATAATTATTGGCAATCCTTTTCGTTGCGAAGGTTGTTTTCGAAGGCTTTCCCCTTTTGCTAAGAATTACACCCTTAATCACATATGGCTTTGTTTAGACGGGAAAGACAGACGATACTATTTTGATCAATGCCAAGGTTTTAAACGCACGATGGAAAAAGGCACTTTTTGAATAAAAGGTAATAAACAAAAAAAAATCGCGAAGAAAGGAAGAAAACGAGGACAATTAACAGCCAGTGAAAAAAGGACAATTTTTTTTTCACTGGCTGTTAATTGTCCTCGTTTTCTTCCTTTCTTCGCGATTTTTTGTTTATCATGATTAGCCAATGTGGTCTCAGAAATTATTTATAAAAGGTAATAAAGGTAAAGGGGGCTTACAAAGTGAAAACAATATATTTTATGCTTTAAAATGGGTATAAACGAAGCATAGTGGAAGGTTTTTTTTATTGGGGGGGGGGGGGTATAGGGAAAAACCCGGAGAGAGGAGAAGGTTCTAAAAGAGAAAGTGACTTACTTGAATGTAGGAGTTATCCATTATTTTAGATGCTTGTTGTGTCTTCAACTGGTTATATAGTACTGATGAGGAAATGTCCTTATCCTGCCTGTTTATAGCATACTCAGAACACCTGGGGATCTTTGAAGGCAAAGTCATCTATGGCTTTTAATATAAAAGCATCGCCGGGGGCTCTACCACCTGGGGAGATAGGTTTGGACATGAATAAGAGCAAAAACACCTGGGGAGGCTTGTTTGGACATGTAAAGGGGGAATACATTGCGGGGGGTTTTACCACCTGGGGAGCTATGTCTGCACATGTATAAGCGTACAGAAAAACATTCTGGGAGACTTCTAGGACCTGGTAACGTGTCTAGACGTGGGGAATTTGGCCAAGGCAGGAATTTTGCCTAGTAGCACATTCGAGGGGTTCCATTTAGAATTCTCTATTATTAAAAGCACATTTCAAGTAATTGAAACATCTGGGAATCTTGCCTGGGCATGCCAAATCTTGCTTGGGCGTGCCGAATCTTGCCGTGACATGTTAATTCTTGCCTGGACATGTCAAATCATGCCTGGGCGGGAGTTTCCCCATCTAGAAACACGGCCAAGGGATTAGGAGCTCCCCATATTATTAAAAATTGTGTATTATACCGACCAAACTCTAAGTAGTTATGTAATAGCACCCTGGAATTTTGCGACGACGGGAATTTTACGTCAAAATGCAGCACCTAGTCTCCAAAGGGGGGATGCGCTGTTTAATCTTCTTCTTGCGCCATCGAATCAATGGAAGCAAGGAGTAGTATGTATGTGTGTGCAGAAGCAATCATGGCCCCACTACTGTTAGGTAACGTATTTAATATATACTATGATTTACCCCCACTCCACCTAATGCGCTAATATATAGCCTAAATTTATTTCTAAACTATTATTTATTCATCCTATTTTATTTTATTTCATTAGCATTAATCAAACTTGACTTCTTTCGCGGGGCCCGTATAATGTATAAGTACCCAAAGTTTTTCCGAGAAAATTAAAGAGCGAAGTTGAAACTTAAAACGAACAAAAATTATTACTTCACAGCCTATCTAACATATATCGATAATATTAGTGCAAATGAATCAAGTGGTGATATTTCCCTATGTTTGTAGGATTACAGAAAACTAGCGCTTTACTGAAAACTCAAAAGCCAAGTATAAAAACAAAAATATTGATTTAGGAGTCAAAAGTAAATATTTTGACTCACAACAACAAACTAGTCTATCAACAACAAAGATATGATATCAGGAAATTTCAGTATACAATAAAATTATTCTAAAAACTTAGGCATGAATATAATAAGTTAACAGTCATTAAACAGCTTAAAAAATAATGGATTAATTTATCGGGTAACATCATGGTCTCACCTAGTATCACTCGAAATGAAAACATATCAACCATAATATGGACTCTGGAGATCCAGTTATTTCTCGCAATAAAACGGTGAATTTCAAGTTGTGACACAAATTTTAAAGTGAGTCTGTAGTCTTAATGCTAATAAGATTCCTTACCTCCGAACTTGTCAACAAAATAATCATGAAATGTTTTTTTCAGATACAAAATGGCAGTCAATCATTGAACTGAGCTCATTGTGAAGAAGTGATGCCAGATTAAACGAACAAATAAATAATTAAAGCAACAATCTAAAAATGCTTTGCTTTTACACTGTTAAAAGTGCCCTTAAATGTTTATTTTTACTGCACCAAAACTCTTATATTGTTTTGCGTTTGATTTATTTGCCAGTTGATTTATTTGCACTAGTTTTATTGATATGTTAGATAGGCTGTGAAATAATAATTTTTGTTTGTTTTAAGTTTCAACTTCGCTCTTTAATTCCCTCGGAAAACTTTTGTCAATCTTTCCTCGTTTTTGATTAAAATTTAGTTTAGAAACAACACTGCCATGATCTTTTTTGTTTAACGGAATAAGTTCTGTTCGGTTTAAGTTTTAATGTTAATCCTTAGTTTCAGTTCAAAACTTATTTTTGTATATAGTTTCAAATCACCTCCAATCTAGCGAAAATAGTGTCTTTTCTTTTTGTATTTTTTTAAAGAAGAAATAGACCTTTAATTCTTTGTTAAAAAAAAAATTGGTAGCACTTAAAAAAGTAGCTCCAGGTGACTAGCTTCGACACAAAAGGTTAACTGAGCGATCAGGTTTGCATATCGACATACTTGTGGCAAATGTCGCTAGCTCAACAGAAATGTGCCTTTAGGCTTAGGGAGTAATTTGACCTGTCCCTAAATAGAAAAGCCATTCATTACTTACAAATGAATCGAAATTTCAAATAGATCTTTTCTTGTGAAGGTAAGATAAATGGTATCATAAACTAAGTTTGTTTTCATTTCAAAAATTTTTGGGAAGAATTACCTGAATTTTCCTACAGAACTGTTTTCATTTGTTTTTCTTCCTTTTTGGATACACAATCTTGCGTATGGAGAGAATATTACAGCAGAATTGTCAGGTAAACAATTTAAATAAGTAAATGTAACAATAAGTAATCCTTCTTTTAATATACAACTTTGACTGGTTCCCGAACCACATGCCTACACTTCTCCAACCACTAAGTGGCAAGGGGCTGGGGTCAGGAGCGTAATTTTCTATGAGACAGAGGGAGAAACTGCCTCTCCCAGACCACAGTTTTCCCCAGGCCCCAGTGCCCCCAGGTGAAATATAGTTTCTCCAAAATTGTTGTCAAAACTCAGATAAGCCTGCATAATTCAGTGGTGGATCCAGGGGGCGAGGGGGTGCGCCCTCCTAACATAGTCTAAAGTACTGTAGTTTACTTAATTAACACAAATTTTCGTTAATTAAACTTGCTCATAACACAAGTCTATTGGATCAACCTATTTTGCACCCCCCCTAATAAATCCTGGATCCGCCCCTGGCACAATTCAAGCATCCATTGAAACAGGTCATTTTTCTTTAGTACATATTTACCTTTTTATTACTCTATAGCTCATTTTTAAGTTTTCTCTGTCAATTTCACTTGATTTGTGAAAATTGGCCCCAGATTTGACACCCCCCCCACTAAGGATTTTGAAACAATTATGCCATACGTTGGGATAATGATTTAGTGATCTAATAAGAATGTTGTTGAAAACTATGAACTGAATGACCTCTATTCGATTTTGAATAAAAAATTCTTGACAAGATCCCTTCCCGGGACATGCTTTAAGAAATGAGTGCATTACATTTATAAAAACAGTGAAATTAT
This sequence comes from Artemia sp. Qi Xiang Cuo, assembly GCF_049724085.1. Classification (NCBI taxonomy): domain Eukaryota; kingdom Metazoa; phylum Arthropoda; class Branchiopoda; order Anostraca; family Artemiidae; genus Artemia; species Artemia sp. Qi Xiang Cuo. The sequence goes on from NC_142801.1 coordinate 235,017, forward strand.
TCGAAAATGGTCATATAGAAGGGGACGAAACTGTGATTGAAAAAAAAATAACTAGAAATCGAACCCAAGACACTCTAGTCCACTGTACATATAATTAGGCAGTAAGTTTACCGCAGATGATTTCTGGCTCTTCATTCTCGGTGCGAACAAAAAGCTCCTCCCACTTATTCATGCATTATTGGGTTAGTGTGTATGCGTCAGTCAATGAGAAATGGTTTGAAATTGTATTATTCGTATTGTATTATTGCAGAAATTTGTTTATTTTTAATTGTGTAATAATTACAGAAATTATGTAATAATACAGAAATTGTATAATTGTATTATTCGTGATTACAAAACCAGAAAAAAACTTGGTGAGTCGGCCATGTGCTTTGCAACTGTCTCATCCCACAGCTATGACTTAATTTATATACAGATTATAACTTAACCTATTATTTATATGCAATGGACTTAACTGACGCATCTTAAAATGACATGAAATATGCTTGCGGCTCTACCAATCGTACTCTATGCTTGCTCGTAGACACGACGTGGCTTTCACTCTGGTACTCTATCGCGGGTTATGGACACTACCTGGGTAATTGCATGTATTAAATCAGTAATTTTTACGCAGTGGAAGGATAAACACATAATTCATATCTTTAAAAAAGTGAAGATGAAGCATTTTAAGAAAGTGTGTTCACATGATAGTATTATTGTAGCATTGAATGCTGACAAGGAGAAGTATTTGAACTATGAAACAAGTATAAGTGGTAGCACTATCGGAAACGTATGCGTGCATTGTCATGACAGTTAGAAATTAAATTTTTAGAGTACCAAAAAATTCAATTCTTATGATGGTGGATATGCGAGACTGAGATCTTCGGAGATGATTGCACTCAAAACACTGAGGTTTTGATAATTTAAACCGAAGTATCCGGAAAAGGATGTCGATAAAGAATCTATTCACTCTAATACTTAGATTTCATCAATTTTATCCCAACCTATCCGTCAAAGCATTTCGATAAAAAATTTGTCCATTCTAATAGATATATTTTGCCTATGTTATCTGAAGTATCCGAGAAACGATATCGATAAAGAATGTTAATAAGGAATTTGTTCACTCTGATACTTGAATTTTATCAGTGCTAGCAAAAGTATCTGTTAAAAGATGTTTATACAGAATTTATTCACTCTTTTACTTAGATTTTCTCCATTATATCAGGTATATCTGACAAAAGGACGATGATAAAGAATTTATTCTTTCTAGTGCATAGATTTTGTCAATGTTATCCGACATATCTGACATAAGATGCTGATAAAGAATGTGTTCAATCTGATACTTAGATTTTGTCAATTTTATCTGGATAACCGATGTATCCGGCATATGATGATGATAAGGAATTTATTCGCTCTGATACAAACATTTTGTCAATTTTATCCAACATATCTGACAAAAGATGTTGATAAAGAATTTATTCGCTCTGATACTTAGAATTTCTCAATTTTATCTGACATATCCGACAAAGGATGATGATAAATAATTTATTCATTCTAATACTTAAATTTTGTCAGTGCTATCAAACGTATATGTCAAAAGACATTGATAATGAATTTATTCACTCTGATACTTCGATTTTGTCAATTTTATCCAACCTTCCGTTGAATGCTAATACCCAAAAGCTGACCATAGGGTTTAACACTGGGTAACATGTTACCACAAGCACTCACAAGAAGATACCCCTCTTCAAAAACTATTATTTTTATGTTGGCATTCTCTTTGAGTGCAATTATCTCCAGAAATCTCAATCTCGCATATCCACCATCATAAGAGTTGAATTTTTTTGGTACTCCAAAGAAATTTAATTCCTATTTGTCATGACAATGCACGCATACGTTTCCGATAGTGCTACCACTTTTACTTGTTTCATAGTTCAAATACTTCTCCTTGTCAGCATTCAATGCTACAATAACACTATCATGTGAACACACTTTCTTAAAATGGTTCATCTTCACTTTTTTAAAGATATGAATTACCTTCCACTGCGTAAAAAATACTGATTTAATACATGCAATAAACTAGGTAGTGTCGATAACCTGCCACAGAGTACCAGTGTGAAAGCCATGCCATGTCTCTGAGCAAGCATAGAGTACGATTGGTAGAGCCGCAAGCATATTTCATGTCATTTTAAGATACGTAAAAAGTTTAATAATTTCTAAGTCCAAAAAAATTAAGTCCAAAAAAAGTGCTACTACAAATTTTTTTTTAATAGTAAAAGTCACGACTAACATTCCTATATCATTGTCATTTTGAACTTAAAAAATATTAAATGTGATTTTTTTATGTTTTAAGTATGTTTCATGTCATTCTAAGACCTGTAAAAAAAGTTGAAAAAAATACCATGTTAAAAAAAAGAAAAAGAAAAAAACTTCAAAAAAAATATAAGAAATGGGGGGAGGGGCCCAGAAAGTTTGAGGGAGGGGGCCCCTTGGAGGTTGGGGATAGGAGCCTTTAGAGGTTGAGGTACTTGATGGTTAGGGTTTTTCATGGTTACGATCCTTGATGGCTCATACTCATAATCGTCTCACTGCTCGATTTCCAAGGATTTCCAAAGGTTGTTCCGAATATCTTTATTAAAATTCTTTTCTTGGCATCTACAACTCTATTAGTATCAACTTTTTAGTATACTGCAACTATAGAGCATATTTTATATTGACAACACCGTTTAAATGGTACTTGTGTATTATACAGAACACATAAGAGAAGTAGTAATTTTGTTTCGTTTCAATTAATATATCAATAAATTGAGTAAATGTATTGGATTCACAACTTATAAGCTTCATACAATAATCCAAAGATGGGGAATCAGTTCCCATTATACTGTTAAGCATTTCTAAAGAAAATATTTTCCGTTGAAGAGATAATTCCAGAAAGTTGTTATCTAACACTAAACATTTTTCCATTTTTACTAGATTCCGTAGGATGTTCTGTTTCTCAAATCCAATCATTTTTGTTCTTGATACTCCCACTACCAACTATTGCAAGTTTTTACTTTGTGCACAATCTTAATACCTTTTGGTCACCCCCACTATAGAGAGAGAAAGTGGAGTAAACGATGATCTAGAGGGTCTAATCAAAAAAAGCATTATAAAAAAAATTTATTGACAGAAATGTAATAAAAGAATATGTTTTTACTCTCTTTGCGTTAGGTGAGTCAATCTATTTTCCTCAATTTGCTTCATAATAGCATTCAACCCATGCTGTAGTCGTGATAAATACATTATATTCACTTTTGCGGCAAAGCATAATTGTTCATCTGACTTAAATTTACTCAAAGATATAACGTATCTGCCAAACATCTCATCCCACTAAAATGTTAGTCAAGAATCCTTTCTAATTTCAACTGCCACACTTGGAGCCCTTGTCTTCACAACATCACTGTCAGCTCCTTTGAGGTTTAATAGTGTAAAAATACTCATTTTCACAATATTTGAACGTTTATTTCTCCAATTTGAAACAATTTACACTTATCAAATTCAACTTATTGACTGAGATACTAATCAGTATCGGGCTTTTTATGTCCACGCTCTGTGTCAGAGTAAAAGCGTAAACGCCTATAATCATACTACAATGAAGAATCATGTCTAACATTAAAACATCCATAACAGCCTGAAAAACTATTAAAAATCATATATCCATACAATAAAAAATCCATACAAAAAAACATTAAATAAAACATCAACCATATAACAATACGTATAATAAATCATAAAGTAACACACATATTCAACCAAATATCAAAAACCATCCCTGCAATAACAATCAGACTCCCATACAATAAAACATCAAATATAACACCAATACAATGAACAATAAAAATCCATAAACATTAAACATCCATATATCTGTCTTGTCTCTTTAATTGATACAGTAATGTCCTACCTATCTTGTCTCTTTAATTGATACAGTAATTTCCTACCTGTCTTGTACCTTTAATCGATACAGTAATTTCCTACCTGTCTTGTACCTATCATTGATACAGTGATGTCCTACCTGTCTTGTCTCTTATATTGATACAGTAATGTCCTACCTGTCTTGTCTCTTAGATTGATACAGCAATGTCCTACCTGTCTTGTCTATTTAATTGATACAATAATTTGCTACCTGTCTTGTACCTTTAATTGATACAGTAATTTCCTACCTGTCTTGTACCTATCATTGATACAGTAATGTCCTACCTGTCTTGTACCTATCATTAATATAACACTACTAAGAATTACCTTTCCCTATCAGGATCTCGTTAAATTTATCCGTATAAATTTAATAAAAAAGTGGACCTTAAGAAGAAATTGATGCATTCTCTACCCGGTCATTAACCAGCACTTGTTTTGGTCTTTTGGCCAACTCCCGATACGCATTTAAAATAAATAAATTAAATAGAATAAACCTGAGGAACAAATTCAGTAAAATACCATCATTAAAACTGAGCTTATCATAGACAGCGCAATCACGCCCCCTAAGTAAAGAACGATGTTGGCACAATGTATTAATATTTTTTTTTCTTGATTTTAGACCAGGGCACTTTGAATCGAAGGAGTTGTCGTAGAAGCTTCAAAAAAGGCTCATTTGATTGGAAATTCAAAGGAGTAGTGCCCTTTTTGTTAGTCGAAAGTGATTGGAAGGCAACTAACACCCCTTCCACGCCCACCGTTTCCCCATACACATCCAATAACAACTTTGAGATAACTATTTTGTTCCACGCAGTTCAAAATTTAGGAAATTATACCTTTGAGCAGGACACTCCCCAGAGTCTTCAGGGCAAGGGTTTTAAGTTATGCCCTTAGGGCATAAAACGTTTTTATTCAAATCTTTTCTGTAGAAACTTGAAAAAAGGCTTATTCAAATGGAAATTAAAAGGGCTAATGCCCTTTTTAATAATCAAAAGTGATTGGAAGGAAACTAACCCCCTCTAACGCCCACCTTGTCCACAAACACATCCAATCAAAATTTTTAGATGGCCATTTTATTCAACGTAGTTTAAAGTCTTGGAACTTATGTCTTTAGGAATGACAACTCCTCCCCCCCCATAGCCCTAAGGGCTAGGGTTGTAAGTTATGCCCTGGGGTCATATAAGGTTTTTCTTGAAAGCGTTGTCGTAGAAACTTCAAAAGGGCTCATTCAATTGGAAATTGAAATGGCTAGTGCCTATTTTAATAGTTGAAAGTAATTGGAGAGCGACTAATGCCCCTCTCAAGCCCACCATTTTCCAAAAACACATCCAATCAAAATTTTGAGATATCCATTTTGTTCAACGTAGTTGAAAGTCCTGGATATTAGGTCTATTAGGATGATAACCCCTTCAGATCCCTCATTGCAAGGGTTATAAGCTTTGACCTGGGGACATATAAGGTTTATATAGAAAGTTGTTGTAGAAATTTAAAAAAGGGCTCATTTGACTGGAAATTGAAATTTGCCCTTTTTAATAGTCAAAAGTAAGTAGAGAGTAATTAACCCCCCTCTCACGCCCACCATTTGCCCAAAAACAGTCAATCAAAGTTTAGAAATAGCCATTTTGTGCAACGTATTTGAAAGTTCGGGAAGCTATGTATTTAAGGATGACAAACCCCCCAGAGCCCTCATGGCAAAGGTTGTAAGTTTTGCCTTGGGGGCATATAAGGTCTTTATAGATGTAGTGGTCGTAAAACTTCAAAAAGGGCTCATTCAATTGGAAATTGAGAGGACTAGTGCCCTTTTTCATAGTCGAAAGTGATGGGAGGGTAACAAACCGCCCTCTCATGCCCAACATTCCTCCAAACACATCCAATCAAAATTTTCAAATAGCTATTTTGTTCAACGTAGTAGAAATTTCTGGAAATTAGGTCTTTGAGAATGACACCCCCAGTCCTCAGGGTAAGGGTTGTAAGTTATGACCTTGGGGCATGTAAGGTGTTTATCGAGAGTGTTTTCGTAGAAACTTCAAAAGGGCTCATTTGATTGGAATTGAAAGGGCTAGTGCCATTTTTAATAGTTCAAACTGATTGGATAGCGACTAACCCCCTTTTCACGCCCACCCTTTCCCCAAACATATCCAAGCAAAATTTTTAGATAGCCATTTTGTTTATAGTAGTTGGAAGTTCTGGAAATTAGGTCTTAGAGGATGACAACCACCCTAACAGCCCTTAGGGTAAGGGTTGTAATTTATGCCCTTGGGGCATATAAGGCGTTTTCGTTTCAAAAAGGGCTCATTCGTTTGGAAATAGAAATACCTAGTGCCCTTTTTAATAGTCAAAAGTGATTGGAAGGCTTGACATTTTTATAGTAAAGATCGATGTGGGTATAATCTATTATTTTGTTGTTGTTGTTGATGTTTAGACCAGGGCCCTTCGTATCGAAGGAGTTGACGTGGGAACTTAGAAAAGGACTCATTTAATTGAAAATAGAAAGGGCTGATGCTTTTTATAATAGTCGAAAGCGATTGGCGGGCAACTAATTCCCCTCCCACGCCCACCCTTCCATTTGCCAATTATGTTTAAAAACTAAATATCGCCTTAATTTTAAATCAAAATGCACTGTATTAATGCTAATTCCCAATAAGGCATCTCAGCAGTATCCTAAGAACGACTGAAGGTATTATGTTCAAAATTTCGGGGCTGTAAATAGCGTAAGTGTATCCAAGCTATCAAAGAAAGTAAACAGATTTTTTTGCGAAAGGTATCAAGTTTTCCATTTCAGGTCAACTAGAGGAGGTATGAAACTAAATTAAACGCTACAATTTTTGTCCAGATTTTTAAAAGGGTTTATGTTGTTAAAAATTACTGAAAATTTTTCTCCAGCATACAAATATCAAGCCAAACTATAAAGTCTTATAAAAACAAAAAGATTAAAAAAATTATTTTCTATTTTCTTGAAAAGACTATGTCAATATAAAACGAACAGAAATCAATTAAAAAAACTTTTTCCACAAAATAAGTTTTTCTAAGCAACGTAAACGACTCCATTTAACAAAAAATGAGCAAAAATCAAATCAAATAATCTACCAAGCGCGAAACTACCACAAATCAGCATCGATAAATAAATGAAACCCAAAACGAACAGAAATTACAATAATTAAACGAGTCAAATTCAAAACGAGCAGAAATTAACATTAGTTGGGCTTAAAACCCGTATGCCTTCCCAAGGCCAGAACAAAATTTGTACCTTACTGAAAAAAATACAAATGAATGTGTATTGTAATTTTAATATGCATATACTGATATTTAGTTATCACAATGTTAATATTATTTGATTTATTAAAGTTATAAAGTAAAAAAATTTAAATTTTTTCAGTAAAGTGCATATTTTGTTCTGGCCTTGGGAAGGCATACGGGTTTTGAGCCCAACTTATGTTAATTTCTGCTCGTTTTGAGTTTGACTCGGTTATTTATTTTAATTTTTGTTCGTTTTGGGTTTCATTTATTTATCGATGCTTATTTGGGGTAGTTTCACGCTTGGTAGATTATTTGATTTTATTTTTGCCAATTTTTTGTTTAATGGAGTTCTTTACTTTTCGTTGAAAAACTTATTTTGTGGAAAAAGTGTTTTTAATTAATATTAGAGTAATGGTCAAGCATAAATATAGCTAGAATGATAAACAATATGGTTACAGAAGAATAAGCAATTACAGATTTAACGTCAAATTGTCACCTATTGGCTTTGGTAATCTTTTTATCTCTTTCTAATATCTCTGTTTTGAACAAATTTTTCTGTACCAGATTTTTTTTTAATTATAACTTTTATTTTGTCCTACTTCGTCCCCTACAAGCTTTTATTTGATCTAATATTGCTTTATATTTGATAGCATCTTATACAAAATTTGATAAACCCAGCTTTGTTTTTGTCCTTTTTAGTTTGTTACAACATTTGTCCCTCTCCATCAAAATACAAAATTGGATTCTGGTGCTTCCCCTTCCTCTATTTCAATAATAAAAAAAAAACTTCTAAGATTTTCTTGATTAGATCATAACTTACATATTATTTGATTTTTACATAATTCCCCTCACTTTCCTCCACACAAAATTGTTCTGCGCGTGCGTTTTTCTCCCCAAGCGAGGTTAATTGTTTGCAAGTGCAAGCCTTTTTGTTGGATATGTATAAAGTGTCATTAAGAATTATGTCTACATTATGTATACAGTGTCATTATTTGATGTAATATTGCTTTATATTTGATAACATCTTATGCAAAATTTGATAAACCCAGCTTTGTTTTTGTCCTGTTAAGTTTGTTACAATATTTGTCCCTCTCCATCAAAATACAAAATTGGATTCTGGTGCGTCCCCTTCCTCTATTTCAATAATAAAAAAAAAACTTCTAAGATTTTCTTGATTAGATCATAACTTACATATTATTTGATTTTTACATAATTCCCCTCACTTTCCTCCACACAAAATTGTTCTGCGCGTGCGTTTTTCTCCCCGCGCGAGGTTAATTGTTTGCAAGTGCAAGCCTTTTTGTTGGATATGTATAAAGTGTCATTAAGAAAAATATCATGGATCCCCTAAGTAGTGTGCATGTACGCAATACAAAACTAGATGGTATAAAGCGACCAATCCTTCTATATTATGGGCCAATAAGTGACCAGGCAAGTTATATTTGGAGCCAGAGACGAGATTGTGTAATGCAACCAGATAGGTTTCAGTGCCAACACCAATTTTTTGGGGCCAATCAAAGAGATACAGAGGGTACTCCATATATGGGTAACTTGATTAGTAATTGGATTCAAATATAAGGAGTGATTTTCACTGTACTTCATATTAGTAAGAGAATTGAATTCAGATAGAGAGCAGTTTATTTGACACGTTATTAGTAAAGAAAATGAGTGGTACATTTATACTATTGGAGCTTGATGGTGGAGCAGGTAGCAGCAATGATACAGGGGCGAGTGTACCAAACGTGGCAATGGAAATAACACCAGGATGTAGACTAAGCCTTGAATAGGACGATATGTATGCTAGATATGTGGTATCATTGAGCGAATTTAAATTGGAGGAGCAAAACTGAACATTTTGCATATAAATAGACTTCAAGCTGCATTAGATACACTAGTGAAAGATATTGAGGAAAATAAATTGAATCAGTGATTATTATTGTTGTAATTATATTTAATAAAATTGTTTCTAAATCGAAGATATTTTTCTCTAGTAGGTTAGCGTATATTTTTAAAGTAGAAAAAGAATCCTGGTTAGTCTAAAGAAGGTTGTGTGAGTGTTAGGACTCCAAAAAATGGATAGATTTGAGAAAGAGCGAATCATAGGGAATCTTGTGTTTATGGAAAAACGTTTGATTATAGATGATGATTTTCTAGAGTTATCAGTTCAAAGGAAGATATTTTCTCAGGGAATGCTTATCGATGTAATGAAAACTGATTCTCCGTCATTAGACTATTGCATGAAGCTTTTACGTCGTGGTCCAAAGGCATTTAGACAATTTATTGGCATATTAATCACGACAAGACAAAATGATATAGTGGATTTACTTTTAAACACTCACTAGCTTAGAAATTTAAGACTTTTTTCATAAGAAGGAACTTGTTCAATGAGGATTTATTCATCTCCCTCTATCCCACTCAATTTTTTGATCGTAGCTCAGTTTCATTTTGGTAGTGAGAGTGTCAACACATACAAAAATGTTCCATACATGTCTACTATGCATGTATACACTGGGCAGCTGGTCATCATGTGAGAATTGTACAATGATTGATGAGTATGATGAAAAGTGCAGATTTTGTAATCCGTGGAAATTCAATAGAGAATATGCCGTACAAATTAAAGGCTGTAATTCCTGTCTGCAAGGGGTGTGTGACTCATCCTAGTGGACAATTATACTCTAACTGCCACTATGATAAATGTAACCAGGGGTAGAATACATGTCCTGGTGCGGTTGGAAAGAATCCTAAACGTGATTTTAGTTTATTGCTAAGAGATTGGTATCGTCGTGGTTTTAGATTGTTCTGGGAGGAGGAGCCAGATCTACGATTCAAATGTTGGAACAACAAAAGATTTTGGTTTTTTCATCATCGTTGTGAAGACAATGGCTACTATGATTGTAAGCATAACTAATTTTATTTGGCTGTTACGGAATGTGATTCGCCACTTAAGGACACTGTATGTGACATTGATTCAAAAAACCAAATTAAAACGTGTGAATTTTACAAAATGAATGATAATAGTATCATTGACTATACACAGAGATATGATAAGAGTGAAGTCATACTGTACGGTAGAAAATGTGGCCCTGACATTGCAGCACATCAGGATCAGTATACTGTGAATTCAGATAATCTACCTGCATTGGTTGTTCTCGACAAATACCTATACGTAGTAGAAGATGAAATCTAAAGAGTAGTAAAGTTGTTTTTATCATGTATATACATTATTTTTAATAATAAACAGTTTTACATACATTTTTAGAATATTTTATTCGTAGGGCACCAAAATCAATATTAAACACACTTGAAAGTATATTTTCCACTAGGAAGTCGTTCAACCGAGGAAATTCAACGTAAATGTTGAGAAACTGCTTGTAGGTATAGCCACGACATCTGAACATGAAAAAGAGTAGTGCATGAAAGCCGCATGTCCTAATCGTTAAATCATGTACTCTCCTCTGATTTTGAATAATAGTCTTCCCACTGCTCTCAATAAAGTTGCTGATGTGTAGAGTGTAGAATTTATATGATAGGCCAAGAGGACAAAAAGAATTCAATATTCTTCGCTGTTTGAAGGATGCATAGCCAATGACCTGTCTTCAAACTCGATGGACTGCTATTATAAATGATTAGAGTATTGTTAACACTTGGATTTTTTTTTAATGAAGTATGATGGTATGCAATAGGACTTGAACTTGGACATGTATAGATCCATATTAAATACACTGATTATTTGGTTTGTGTTCATGGTGCTAGGTCTAGTAGAACACTGCCGTCGTGAATGATTTCCCAATAAGTTTCAAATTGACTCAATGATATTAGCGTGATACTTTCAGTCAAAGCATTGGCAAATCTGCACTCTAAACGTACATTCCTTGTTCGTACTATGCTCATATCCTGGGTCCCCGACAGGTCCAAAATAATTACACCATGATTTTTTGAAAACATTGAATTGGTTATTCCATTTTCAAATAGTTGGGTGTCATGATCTAAGGATTGCATAGTCAACTCATCCAGAGTTCTCTAGGATTTCTTATCAAATGATAGAGTGTACAGTGGAATACCATTCACTTTGCACACAAGGCTAGATAGACCGAAAAAATTAAAATCATGGGGGGGATGCAGTCCAGGATCCAACGGAACTGGCACTCTTCACAGAGGCCAAAGCGAGTTTTGATGGGATTTATCCATTGATACATGATGTATCAATATAACTGCGAGAGCCAGTGGCAATGTGACGTTGATTGGTGATCGTATGGTGGACAAGAAGTTTAATGTTGTTACATTGGCTGTTAGTTTTTCCACTGCCAATTCAACAGTGCTTACAATTCAACTAACCTTTTGTTTTCGAACATGAAAAATTGCCGAAGTGATAATGACATTTGCATCAGGTGCTGCAGCAAGTGCTTTTCTCAAAATGAAATTCGATGGAGTTAGTTGCAACTTTATGTCTATCTTGACATTGGGGGTAACCATTGGGATATATTGAATATCTCATGATTTAATATTCCAACTAGATGATACTCCTGGGTCACTGCAATGGTTAACTCACCGTCAGTATCAACACCTGATCAATATTCATAGCCCAATGACTGTCCTCTTCACTCCTTATATGCCTTTGGTGTCATCATCATAAATTGTATGTAGCTTGCATAGTTGGATAAATTATTGCTAGCGCTCACCAATATTCAATATTCACCAATATTATATTAATAAATCCATTAATTTGTTTGAACAAGTTGTGTAGGATACAGTTTTCATAGGACAGACCATCGGCAGCAGTTGGAGTTGTATTTTCTGAATTTTTCTTCACCGCAACATTTAAATCAATAAATGTTGAAGATAAATCAATGAAATAGTCTTCATTGGAAAATATCTGAAAGTGCATATTTTCCGAGAGGGGTTGTTGAGGATGAAATTGTTCATAGTAGTTATACTTGACACTGACATCAACATTTTCAACATTGAATAGATTCAATGAGGAGCTGATTGATGGATGAGATTCCTTGTGGTGGAGATAGGTCATCTTAAGAGAAGAAATCCTTCTTTGCTCTAACAATCTTTTTCTTCTTCGTCTTCTGCTTATTGGTCTTCTTCCTTTTATTCCTCAAAGTCGTTGTTGATGTCCTTCGCTTCCCGCCTGGGTAGAGACTGATGAGTGAATGATGCCCACGTATCCTTTTTAATCCCTTCCCGTTTTGCTGAGATTTTAATTGCTCACCAACGGCTCTTGCTGAAGATCTAATATTTTCTGTTACATTCTCCTTGAAATTTTTACCCGACCTCCAGTCCTGTAGTGTTGAGGCAGCAAAATTTGATGCAGCAGGTACAAGATATTTTCTGGCAAGGGGTAGTGCAGAAAAAAATAGCCTAGCAAACCAGCTACCATGACCATAGCCAGACATTTTAGTACGCCTCTTGTAATTGTCCACTTCATGATCTATATGACGAGGACTCAGAGCACCAACATAGCAGTCAATATCAGGACAGACAAATGGAATTCTTCTATTGTTCATTTTACGCAGTGACGACGATGGGTCGAAAATGACATGTTATCACAGCTAAAACTTTTGTTATTGCTTGAAGATCACCCAATTCACTTCTTAGTGTTAACTGACAGAGTTCCAAATACGAAGTGTTTACAGGAACATACTGAAGATGCTTTATATAGTGATGAACTTGTTCATGGGTTGTTTTTCGTTCAAGAACACGTAGGAGGGGGACATTTGAATTACCAACTCTCGATGTTTCCACAAAGGATGCATAAAGAAATATGCAAGAGTCCGAGAAGAAACCAGGTGGATAATAATAGGCAGCGCGCTAGCGCTGCCTAAGTAAAGAACGATGTGGGCACAATATGGTGTTTTTTTTTCTCCATACCCAGGCACTTCGTATCGAAGGAGTCGTCGCAAAAACTTCGAAAAATGCTCATTCGATTGGAAATTGGAGTGGCTAGTGCCCTTTCTAATAGTCGAAAGTGATTGGAGGGCAACTACCCTTCCCCCCCCTACGCCCATCATTCCCCCAAATACGTCCAATCAAAATTTTGAGATAGTCATTTTGTTCAGCGTAGTTGATTTACATATACAAAATATCTTTTTGAGGTGGACACTCCCCCAGAACCCACGGGGCAAGGGTTTTGAGTTATGCCCTGAGGGCACATAAGTTTTTATAGAAGGCGTTGTCGTAGAAACTTCAAAAAAGGCTCATTCGACAGGAAATTCAAAGGGCTAGTGCCTTTTTAATAGTCGAAAGTTTTGGATGGCAACTAGCCCCCCCCCCCCCACGCCCATCATTCCCCCAAATACATCCAATCAAAATTTTGAGATAGCCGTTTTGTTCAGCGTAGTTGATTTCTAGATAGAAAATTTGTTTTTGAAGAGGACACTCCTTCAAAACCATCAGGACAATGGTTTTAAGTTATGCTCTGGGGGCATATAGGGTTTTTATAGAAGGCGTTGTCGTAGAAACTTCAAAACAGGCTCATTCGACTGGAATTTTCAAAGGGCTAGTGCCCTTTTTAATAGTCGACAGCGATTGGAGGGCAACTAGCCTCCCCACGCCCATCATTCCCCAAAATATGTCCAATCAAAATTTTGAGATAGCCATTTTGTTCAGCGTAGTTGATTTAAAGATAGAAAATATCTTTTTGATTTGGACACTCCCCCACAACCCACGGGGCAAGGGTTTTAAGTTATGCCCTGGGGGCATATAAGGTTTTTATAGAAGGCGTTGTCGTAGAAACTTCAAAAAAGGCTCATTCGATTGGAAATTCAACGGGCTACTGCTCTTTTTAATAGTCGAAAGGAATTTGAGGGTAACTAACCCCCCCACACCCATCATTCCCCCAAACACATCCAATTAAAATTTTGAGATAGCCATTTTGTCCAGCGTAGTTAATTTCCAGATAGAAAATATGCTTTTGAGGAGGAAACTTCCCTAAAACCCTCGGGGCAAGGGTTTTAAGTTATGCCCTGGGGGTATATAAGGTTTTTATAGAAGGCGTTGTCGTAGAAACTTCAAGAAAGGCTCATTCGATTGGAAATTCAAAGGGATAGCACCCTTTTCTAATAGTCAAAAGTGATTGGAGGGCAACTAGCCCCCCCTCCCCACACCCATAATTCCCCCAAACAAGTCCAATCAAAATTGAGTTGGGCGCAAAACCCCTATGCCTTCCCAAGGCCAGAACAAAATTTTCACTTTACTGAAAAAATACAAATGAATGTGCATTGTCAGTTTAATATACATATACTGATATTTGATAATCAAAATGTTAATATTATTTGATTTATTAAAGTTATAAAAGTAAAAGCATTTATATTGTTTCAGTAAAGTGCAAATTTTGTGCTGGCTTTGGGAAGGCATAGGAGTTTGGCACCCAACTTATGTTAATTTCTGCTCGTTTTGAGTTTGACTCGGTTAATTATTGTAATTTCTGTTCGTTTTGGGTTTCATTTATTTATCAATGCTGATTTGTGGTAGTTTCACGCTTGGTAGATTATTTGATTTTAGTTTTGTTCATTTTTTGTTTAATGGAGTTCTTTACTTTTCTTTGAAAAACTTATTTTGTAGAAAAAGTTTTTTTTAATTAATCAGTAATAATAACATGATCAATCCCGCTAATAGTGCCAGCGTTTTTACCACTGATCATATTCTGTTTAAAGCCAAGAACATCTCTCATATTATCATTGAGATGAATCATTTCAGTGTCAACAGGTGAGGTAATGTAAATCCTATCATGCTCCATTGAATAATTAAAATGGAATATGCCATTCCTACGATAAGTTATTTTTCTATTGATTGTACGACACAAATACGTCATAGTACCATATTCTTTATATTTCAATGTGAGATGTGGATATTCACTAGATTTAAGTGCTTCAACCCATTCTTACTCGACAAAGAGTGACCAATCGAATGGTATAATTTTTGTATCATACACACGATCCTTTCTCAGGATATCATAGGCTTTCTTGAGCATACAGTCGTCCAAAAATCACTTGTTTTATTCAGGTCATTATAGATAGGGTCGGAGACAATGGACATAAGTGTTACATGGAAATCATTGGGCATTGTTAATATCTTCAACACTGATCCAAGAATCAAAATCAGAGTTATATCCTAGCCATCGAACAAGTAACTGTTTCTTACCCCTGCGAGTACGAGTCTTTAATATCTTTTCAATTTGATAGATTTCACTACTGTTTCTATCTTTTTGTACTTCATAGTCACAAAAGCTGCCGAGAATCTCTTTATCTTTGGTGTCTCGTAGACAATAAGTTCTGGGTTTGGTGTCTAGGATTTTTGCCACTTTAAAAAGTTCAGTGGACCACAAGTAATTCCCCTTTTCAAAAACATTAAACGTTCTATTAATTCGAACAATATCACTAACATTGAATTTTTCTTCACGACCGTTTCATTGGAATATTGTTTAAGAAAAGTATCAAATGTATCATGATCAGAATGATGAACTTCTGTTGGTGTTGAGTTGGACAATGATCGATGGAGTCGTTGATTATAAATAAACAAGATTTTATATAAATCATGAATAAAAGCAGGTGTATTTTTCAATGTACAATTTCCTGAAATTAAAAGCCGAATAGTTCTTATCAATCGTTCGGCCAATGCAGCCTTTATAGGACTATGACCATGATAGAGCATTGTATTATATTTCATTAGTACTTTTTCAACATGGGGATTATTAAATACACTACTGCGATCCGTTTGAATTTTTTTATACGAATCTTGTTCGAGAATACTTTCAATAGCACGAGCAACTTCAACACCTCTCTTCGAGCGCAATGGAATGGCATATACAAAGTGACAAAAAACACTAATTGCAAGTAGAATGTGCATGTACGGTGTATTGTGATGCCTTTGAATCTCATCTAGAGTTAAGAAATCTGCTTGCTTTATATGCAATGTCGAAGAGGCTTTAGTTTTTCGATAATGATTAGCACGAATCCTATGATTTCTATGCAGAGTGTAACTTGTTTCATTTTGTAGATAGTCTTGTACAATTTTAGTGTGAACACCAGTGACTTTGAAAAGAGTGGTGGGCGAACTTAAACTTCCCACTTCACCAATGTTTTCATAACCATGTTTCAGAACTTCAACCATTTTGAACGTAAACACGTAGTGTAACGTCCACTACCCTTTTGTGTACGAGTGGGTGATGGTGGTGGTGACATTGACTTAATACGTCGTCGCTTTTGTCTAGCTATTAGCGGTGTGCTCCTCCTCCTCATTATCAAATCAATGTTTCCACTAGGTGTGCAAGTATTTTCCAAGATTGATTTAAAATTTTCTTCTTCTTCTTCTTGTTCATGTTTTAATGTTGAGGAAGGAGTATGTTCATTTAATTTTTTTAGAATTTGCCTATTGCTAATAAGGCTTTTGGGGAAGCTTAATGTATTTAGAAAGTTGTATAGATGACTGACAAATGATAAAAGTCTTTTACGATTTATAACCATATCATAGATTAAATCAAGTAGATTATAGTTCTGGCCCTGAATTATAATTCCTTTCCCATTGCTATCATCTTTAATAATATGTTGACTACTTTCCATGAGATATGTTATGAGTCGTTTACTTTGTTCACGATATGAGTCTGGCATTAGATTCCCAATGCTCGACACTACAGAATCCAATTACTCCTTTTTTAATTGTGTTCCAGCGATAGCACAAGAATTCTGTGGAGATCTCGCACGATAGGGCTTATATTTGTCCACTCGGCGAAGTGCATCTTGAAATAAAAGTAGTTTTTTATCATCCTCAATATTCTCGTTGTCAATGAATTTACTCTGATTGTCCTCAAAGTGTTCCACGGGTGAAAGAGCGAGTTCTATTGGAGTCAATTTATAGGGTTTAGCCATTTAGAGAAAACCGTTTACAAGTCCTGCAGTTATTGGCAGTAAAAGTGTAAAAAAGGTACCGCCCGCTTGAAGAAGACGTTTCCTTTTAAAATTCTTTCCTTTCTTTTTACAGTCCAATGCACGTACACTGGAACGATGTTGCTTTTCCTGTTGCTTAACTACTTCTGACAGTTGAAAATTGCCCTCGGTTAAATTTAAAGAAAGTTCATATATTAGATTAATGATGTCAATGTCAATACTATGTTTAAATATGGCTTTCCTAAATGGGGGTTTTGAAGTGCTTAGAACGGAAAATAAATGTCTATTTTCATGTAGTTTCTTCAGTGTCATGGAGGCAGCTAATAGCCTTTTTTACTGTTCACAGGGAGATATACTGTAATTTCACTGTCAAACATATCTGTGACTACATGTAAATCATCGGGTGTATTTTGATTAAGATCCAATATGATATAGCCGTAGGGCTTATTAGTTGCCTGATTGTACGCTGAGAGCAGAAATTTGGGGGCGCCGGGGTATATTTGCTTATTGAAAGTTATTAGCGAGCTAGAATCACGAACATCTCTGTAGATGATATAGTAGGTGCAGTTCAAAGCAAGTGTTCGCATACATTTTTCTCTGATGAGAGAGATTGTGTAGAACTAGAGTAACGGAAATCTGTTCATGATGAGAGCGAACAGTAAACAATTGTAGCATTTCCTGGGACCATTGTTCAATGGATTCAGCTAAATCGTCAATAATCAGCCAAAAGTTTGGTTCAATAATGTTGAAAACATCAAGCCCCTGTATGAATTGTATCTGCACTGATGTGACAATTACTTTTATTCTACAGTTTGACTCCTGCCATATACTGTAGTAATAGTAGATTTTTTCGGCTTTTCCATAAACATTTAATCAAAATTTTTAATTATTTTAGTTAAGAGTGTCGTTTTGTCTGATACTGATGGACCACACAGAAACGATCTGATTAGTGTTTTAAATTGATACATATTGCTGTTCCCTTCAGCAGTTCACCTAACACTAACTGTAGACTATAGATGTCTAATGACTAAATAATTTCCTTATTACTACTACTCCATTCAAGAATAATGAGAACAAAATCAATAAAGAATCATATTTTCTTTTATTATTAACCCAAAAGTAGCAGCACTTTACAAATAATACAATTAGAAAAAGACACTTTAAGCAAGAAAAAAATACACTTAAGATTTTTTATTTTAAAATTTATTTATTTATAAGAAAAACATAAACATATATTAGAAATAGGCACTAGGAAAATACACTTCAAATAATATCAAACACACCCACCTTATACTTGATTAATAAACTTTTTTTTTATTTATTTATAATAAAAAATTACACCATTTATTAAAAAATACACTTAAAATAATAACACATTTTTATTTACAACAACATTTTTAATTTGAAATGAGTTCTCCCCACCCTCTGAGGGTGACCGCTGTGGCGGCTGGGAAGCGCGTCGGGCCGGCCCGGGGGCCGGAGGGGGGCATTAAATAACTATGTATAGTGAAATTGTGAAAAAGTAACTGCTCTGCCTTGCGCACACATATTGAAAATTTATTGATAAAAAGAAATAAAAACATTAAACACCCACCACCCACTATGTACTATGAATGAATTTAAGTTAATTTTTTCAGACCGAGTTGTTTTCTATACTCTACATATTCAACTCGGTCTGAGATTAAATAGTGACCGTGAGGTAGAACCTTCACACCATCTTCAAGTACATAAACTTTGTCTGATATGGCCAACATGGCGTTTTTCTCAGCTCTAACTGTGTGGTTTCTAAATTGTAAAGAGCGAATCGCCATGACTTTCACTCTTGGGACTAAACTACATTCCACACAGTTTCTATAGACACTCATATCGAAATTATTTTTTGCAAACTTGTTTGATATCCTTGTTGTGCGTTTCCACACAGTATACCTTCGGTCCGGGAAACACACCACTGGATATAAGATCCCTTCCCGTTTCAGATTTGCTCAAGGTATTCGATAGTCCTAAACTTAAAAATAATTCTTTCTCTTGGTGAACGGCGTGACTATAGAGGAAACCTCCTGGTCAACGGACACACACAATATAAGATTAGCCAACCCTGAAGAGAGCTATTGGAAGGGTTCATAATAATGATAATCACAACGTTTCTTCTTTTTACTTAATTTAATAATAAATTTTAGTTGTCACCGGATTTTTCTAGTACCGATTCTTACCAAACACGTCAGTTTATGATGCTACCAATTGACTGATTGTTACTTTAAGATTCTCTAGGAAAAAGATTTATAATTAGAATTTAAAACGTTCAGAAGGAAAGTTTAGAGGAATAGGTTACGCAGAGCCGGCTTAGAGCAGTAATCAGTCTGAACTTCTAATCCTAAGAAGTATGGTAATCTTATATCCCTCTTCCTCAACAGATCTTGCCTTATCAATCAAAAATTGCGGTTTCCATGCACTACTATATTTTCATCTTATAATAATCAGCAAATATAAAATCAAATAATCTACCAAGCGTAAAACATTCCAAGTTCCAATTTCCATATTTTTTTAAATAATTGAAATTGTTTTGGCCTTGGGAAAAACAATGGTCCCGGATGCCAGTGCAAGACAGGGACAAACACATCTTTTCAAGTCTACACCAAAGAGCTTTCCGGCTAAGAAACGGACAGCAAGAAGTCCCTTGGACCTCCAGTTGAATGGAAGCTTTGGGCATTTATTTGCCTATCTTGGTCACAACATAGTTTTCAGTACTTGGCGATTTTCTTCTATCTACAAGGGTCGAAACCCTGCACAGACAATCTCAAGCCTATTACTGCTGACTTATTATATATCCATGCTTACATATATTATGCTACTACGGAGAGGCAACTCATAGTATGTAAATTAGCTAGGAAGAGGTTTTTCAGCCCGAAAACGCTCACTATAACAGCCCAATCCCAGGATAATTATTCATTAATCAGTATCCACGGCGAATAATGTGTCGTTAACTAAGTTATAATTTCCACGAAGGTTGCCACCCTTTAAGTGGGAATAAAGTTAGCCACAAGGTCCTCAGTCTTGCAGGTGCCCCGAAAATGTCAAGGCAGCCCTTTACAGAGGCCGTTGTCCATACAACTGAATCTTATGCCCTGCCGCAGTTGTCCTTCTATAGAAGATCCACCCACGATGGTGTTCTGCGTCATGGAACAATTTAATTCATTACCGAGAGAAGATTGGTAACACACAAAACGTATTCAGGCACCCTTTGGCCTTGCTGAGTGTTCATTTGAGGTGCCTTGTTCCTCCCCCTCCTGTATTTATTGCCCGGGGCGAAGGTACCCCAGTTTGTATTATAGATCCCAAGGACAAGGTTCCCCTTGTTACATGCCTCTTATGGAGATACCCTACATATCCCTAGGACGTTCACCTATCGCCACCTGGAAACACGCTGAGTGGATTGGGGTAGGCCCCTATAGAGCAGTAGACTCACAAATCTACTATGACACGCCTAACTAACTAAATTCCGTCTAGGGCTTTGAAAATGGAATTTTAGTAAAATTTTGCTGAATAGAGTTGGGGTCAAGTTAACAGAAATAAAGCAAGACTCTTTGGATAAACACAACAACGGAACTAACAAGACTGAAACGACTAATCTTAGATTATTGATTGAGAAATGCCTGAGTTATCAAACACCTATGGTACTCAGTTTATAAATTATGAGCAAGCGTTTGATTCTGTTTGATACGAGTATACTACGCAAAAAATATCCTGTCATATGTGGATGTATGGATATATTACGTATTATTAATTTTATGCAAAAAAATAATATAATGAAGAAAACTTACCTTCGGTGATTTGGAGCTGTCTGTGGTTTTATTAAAATAGACTAAACCAGCTAATAAATTGAAAATCTTCCACAATTCATCTTGATTGACTTTAGGGGGAGCTAAGACCATTAGATGATTGGATGTCTTGTCATCTGAAAAAGAGTGAAATGATAAATCAAATGGCAAAGGAAAAAAAGAAGTGAATCAAATGCCCTAAGCAATCCAAAACCTAAGGTTTGTGCTAAAGTTTCATTGTTTGTCACCGTGTTTCAGAACGATTCTTGAAACATAAGGGCCTGATTAATTAGAATAGGATATTTTTTTAAAAGTGCTAAAAAATTTCACATACGGAATAATTTCTGTTCGTTTTGAGTTTTAGGCTGTTCCCTACTTTTAGTTGAAAAAAAAACCTGTTTTGTTATTATGTTTAATCGGTTTTAGACTCAATAAATGTAAGTGCAAGAAGTCATCGTACCGGAGTCTAGCAAAATTTAGCCAAAGCTGGTTTGTAGCTCAAAGTGATATTATCAAACAGTTCGTGGTAACGAACTGTGAGTAAGGAGCGACCCGGCTCAATGGTAACCGAAACTCTAGAAAACGGGTTTTTGATACCAATAGATACATCAAAAGAATTAAATTTCAATGCTGATTTCAAATATATAAATTTCATCAAGTTTAGTCCTACCTATCAAAAGTTACGCGCCTGAGAAAATTTGGCTGATTTTCGAAAAAAGGGGGAAAGACCACCTAAAAGCTATAGCACCTTGATGAAAATCACACCATCATATTCAGCGTCTCAGAGAAACCCACTGTAGAGGTTTCAAGGTCCTATATACAAAAATCTGAAATTTTGCATTTTTTTTGCCAGAAGAAAGATCACGGATGCGTGTTTATTTGTTTTTTTTTTGTTTTTTTTCCCAGGGGGGATCGTATCGACCCAGTGATCCTAAAATATCGTGGGAGGACTCATTGGATCGGAAATTAAAAATTCTAGTGCCCTTTTTAAGTGACCAAAAAAATGGAGGGCAACTAGGCCCCCTCCCACGCTCATTGTTTTCCCAAAGTCACCTGATCAAAATTTTGAGATAGCCATTTTGTTCAGAATGGTTGAAAATATGATAAATATGTCCTTTAGGATGACTTAATCCCCCGAAGTCCCCGGGGAGAGGGCTGAAAATCATGAACTTTACCCAATGTTAACATATAGTATTGGTTATTAGGAAGTATACAGACGTTTTCAGGGGGGATTTTTTCTGGTAGTAGGGGGGTTTGTGGGTTTTGGGTTATTTGGGAGAATCTTTCCATGAAGAAAGTTTTCATGGGGGAAGGGACACTGCTATGAAGGGGGCGCTGGATTTCCCAGCATTATTTTAAAAAAAGATCCGAAATTGAATATAAAAAAAAACAAGTTTTCCAACTGAAAATAAGGAGTAACATCAAAACTTAAACGAACAGAAAATATTATGTGTATGATTGGGTTCACTCCCTAGTCAATACCTCGCTCTTTAAGCCAAATGTTTTTTAGTACTTTCATAAGAGCCATTTATTCTAAATAACGGCCTTTGTGAATAAGGGGTCAATTTTATAGAATTGGAACAAAATTCGAACTTTAGCTTAAAGAGCGAGGTATTGACTAGTAGGCGAGCCTCCTAATATACATATTAAAAATAAATGAATATAGAAGTTCGTTACGTAAGTTAATTCGTTAAGTTACATATATTTATTACTAATAAAAACTTTCGTAAATAAAATTAAACAAGTTTCGAGAAATCCATTTAACCAATTAAAAGTAAAATTAATATGCAAATTTTTTTTAATAATTCATGTACGGTGAGCCTAAATCAAAACCTGCATCAATTCAAAAACGTTCAAAAATTAAATTAAAAAAACAAGTTTTTTTAACTGAAAGTAAGGAACGACGTTAAAACTTAAAAAGAACAGAAATTATTCCGTATATGAAAGAAGCTGTCCCCTCCTCAACACCTCGCTCTTTACGCTAAAGTTTGACTTTCTCACAACTCTTATTTTTTTTTAAATAATAAAAAACATTAGCGTAAAGAGCCAGGCGTTGAGGAGGGGACAGCCCCTTTCATATACGGAATAATTTCTGTTCGTTTTAAGTTTTAACGTCATTCCTTACTTTCAGTTAGAGAAACTTGTTTTTTTTTTATTTAATCACTAATAGGACGGAGAACGGGGTCCATAAGTCTCATTGGGCGTAGCGTCATATTATCAAAGGCAGCGCTCCCAAGTAAAGAGCGATGTGGGTACAATGTATTTTTTTGGGGTAGACCAGGGCACTTCGTATTGAAGGAGTTGTCATGGAAACACCAAAAAGGATATTTGATTAAAAATTGAAATCACTAGGGCCCTTTTTAGTAGTCAAAAGTGATTGTAGGGCAATAAACCCCCCTCCCATGCCCACAATTTATCCAGAAACATTCAACCAAAATTTTGAGATAACCATTATGTTCAAAGTAAATGAAAGATCCAGAAATTATGTCTTTGAGGATGACAAACCCCAAGAGCCCTCAGGGAAAGGGTTGTAATTTATGCCATGGGGCATATAAGGTTTATATAGAAAAAGTGATCGTATACAGTTCGGAGGAGTGTCATTGGATTGGTTATCAGAAGTTGTAGTACTCTTTTTATGATTTAGAGTGATGGTAGGGTGGATACCCCCCCCCCCCCCACACCTCGTATTTTCCCGAAATGCATCTGATAGGAAATTTGATATGGACATTTTTTATCATAGAAACTTCGAAAACAGCTCATTTTATTGGAAATTGAAAGGGCTAGCGTCCTTTTTAATAATCAAAAGGGAATGAAGGGCAAAAAGCCCCCCTCCCGCCCATAAATTCCCAAAAGATATCTAATCTAGATTCTAAGATAGCCAGCGTTTTTAAAATAGTTCACCGTATTTGGAAGGTCTGAAAATTATTTCTTTGAGGATGACAACCTCCCAGCAGCCTCCAGCACAAGGGTTGTAAGTTATGCCCGAGGACATATAAGGTTTATATGAAATGTGTAGTCGTAAAAACTCCAGAGCAGGCTCATTTGATTGGACGTCAGATGTTCTGGTGCCTTTTTTATGATTTAAGTTGATCGGAAGGCAGCCCCCCCCCTCCACTTCGCAATTTTTCACAAAAGTGTCCAATACAAATTTTAAGATGGCCCTTTGTTCAAAAATGGTCCAAAGATTATATAGTAAGGCCTTTGGGACTGACAGAATCCCCTAGAGTCTATGGGTGAGGGTTCTAAGTTATGCATTGTTTTTATGAAAGAGGTGGTCGTGAGAACCTTCAAAGAGGCTCATTTGATTGAAAATGTATAGTTTTAATTCCCTGTTAAGATTCAAACATGATGGAGAGCAACTAGCCTCACCCCCAAACATCCTCTTATCCCAAAACGTGTTTAATTGAAATTGTGAGAGAGCCATTTTGTTACCAATAGTCCAAAAATCATATAAAAATGTCTTTAGGGTGAACACAATCCCCCAGAGTCCATGGGCATGGGTTATAAGCTATGCCCCGGGGCAGTTAAGGTTTTTATGGGATGGGTGGTCGTATAAACTTTGAATCAGATGGAGCTCATTTGACTGGTAGTCGGAAGTCTTAGGGGCCTTTTAAGAGTCAAAAATTAATGGAAGGCAAACAGCCCCCCCCCCCATCCCAAGCCTATCATTCCCCAAAACATATCCGATCGAAATTTTAAGAGATCTATTTTGTTCATCCTTGTTGAAAGGTCCAGTAATAATGTCTTTGGGGATTTCAACCTCCCCACAGTCTTCAGGACAAGGACTGTAAGTTAGGCAATTCATTTATTGTTTACAGATAGTAAATGTTCTTGAGAAATGTACGCATGTTTAAACTTTACTTTCCAAGAATACGAAGGGCATTCAGGTGAGCCTTTCAGAGAAAATTGAGGAGACTTTTGAACTAAATGAAATTGGCGTAACACAGGAATAACTGAGTGTATTAATTTGGAAAATTCAGAAAGTGATAAGGGATTTGATCAAAAAGGCAATAATTGCATGCTACCAATACTGCTACAACTACCCCAAGTACTACTACCACAATACTCCATTTACAATATTGAGTGGAAATTTGAACTATATCAAAATATTCTAAGAGCTTGCACATTGTCAAATAGCGTTTCTCAAGAATTGATTTTGGTATTAAGTTGGAACTTTCAGAGAATGCTTAAAGGGGAAGATCGTCTCACCAAAAGGCAATATATGCACACTACTGCTAATACTATTGCTGCTACCAAATTTACTACAACAACTACTGCTACTACCTCTATTGAAACTACTTGTAAGGTTAAGAGCATTGAGATTAAAATTTCAAGAAGTATATGAAGATACAGGTTATCAAAAGGACATATCAGCAATGTCAAAGCCATGGCTAATTGTATTAAGTTCCAGGACTTGTTGAGAGGAATGTTTTACTGACCAAAAGGCAATATGTTACTAATACTAATACTAGCATTACTACCACTATTCAATACTATTACTAGTAATATCAATACTACTTCTGTTACTGCTATCACAACTATGCCTAAGGCTATGAAGGTAAATTTTCCAGGAATTTTGAGGGGACAACGTAAACTGAATCACAACACACCTTCTGTATGCAGGTTGTCAAAAGGGTACAACAGCAATATCTTAAGAACAGTTTGGTGTGTGAAGATGAAAATAACAGGGCTTGTTGTGAGCGATGTTGAACTAACCAAAAGAAAATATTTGCATCCTAATTCTACTGCTTCTACTGAATGAGATATTATCTTCCAAGTGTAAAACTACCATAAACCACTATCAATAAATAAATAAAACTCATAACAAACAGAAATTAAAATAAATGGCCGAGTCGAAGTCAAAACGAGTAGAAATTAACATGAGTATGGCTGATATCCCCCATGCCTTATCAAGACCAAAACATAATTTGCACTTTACTGAAAACAAAATAAATTTTTAAAGTCTTCATTTCTTTATTTTCATAAATAAAAAATTATCAAAACTTTTAGGAATCAATATCAGTATATGTCAATTAAACTGACAATCCACGGTTATTTGTTTATTGTTTTTTTTTTCAAACAGTTCGTGGCAACGAACTGTAAGTAAGGAGCGACCCGGTTCAATAGTAACCGAAACTCTAAAAACGGAGTTTTGATACGAATAGATACATAAAAAAATTAAATTTTTATTGCGATTTCCAATATATAAGTTTCATCAAGTTTAATCATACGCATCAAAAGTTAATCACCTGAGAAAATTTGCCTTATTTTCGAAAAAAGGGCAAAAAAAACCCATAAAAGTCATGGAACTTTAAAGAAAGTCACACCATCAGATTCAGCGTATCCGAGAACCCTACTACAGAAGTTTCAAGCCCCTATATGCAAAAATTTGGAATTTTATATTTTTTGCCAGAAGAAAGATCACGGATGCATGTTTATTTGTTTGTTGCTTTTTTTTTCAGGGGTGATCGTATCGATCCAGTAGTCCTAGAATATCGTGAGAGGGTTCGTTCAAACGGAAATTAGAAGTTCTAGTACTCTTTTTAAGTGACCAAAACATTTGAGGGAGCCTTGGTCCCCTCCTACGCTCGTTTTTCTCCCGAAGTCATCCAATCAAAATTTTGAGATAGCCATTTTGTTCAGCATAGTCGAAAACCTAATAAATATGTCTTTGGGGATAAATTAATGCCCCACAGTTCCCGGGGGAAGGGCTGCAAGTTATGAACTTTGTCCATTGTTTACATATAGTATTGGTTAATAGGAAGTATACAGACGATTGCAGGAGGGATTTTTTCTGGTGAGAGGGTGGTCGGAGGAGGGGGTTACGGGGGAGGATCTTTCCAAAGAGGATGTTTCCCTGGGGGAAGGGACATTTCTATGAAGGGGGCGCCGGATTTCTTGGCATTATTTAAAGAACGATCAGAAGTTAAATAAAAAAAGCAATTTTTTTCAACTGAAAGTAAGAAGCAACATTAAAACTTAAAACAAACGGAAATTATTACGTATATGAGGGGGTTTGCCCTCTAGTTAATGACTCGCTCTTTGTGCTAAAGTTTCTTTTAGTACTTTCAAAAGAGCTATCTATTCTAATTAACTGGCTTTTGTGATTCGAACAAAATTCGAACTTTAGCGTAAAGAGTGAGGTATTGAATAGGGGTGCGAATTCCCTAATATAAGTAATAAAAACATACGAATATAGAAGTTCGTAGTAGAGAGGCCCTAATGACTCGTGACAGGCACCACTGCTGCCATCTACAATTTAGTCTAACGCTGACAGGACAAAATTTATTCAACGATTATCGATCCACTAACGGGTCAATGACCCCTTCTTCAAGGTCGATTTATTTGTTCGTCTAGGTGTAATGGACACTGGGGGTGAAGTTTGCACATGCGCTTTGGCGGTGGGGAGAGATGTATGATATAGGACTCGAGGGGGAAGTGAATTTCCGAGAACTTGATTTACGTAAATGAAGGGGAGAGGATTTCCGAAAAATTGATTGCGTAATCGACTATGACAAGTGAATTTTCGAGAAATTGATTACATAATCGGTGGGGGAATTTATTTATCCGATAACGGGAAACAGGATCAGGTGTCCCCTTTTAGGCCAATCAGGGAGTCGAAAATATTAGCGGGAGAGGATTGCAGAGAATATAAGGAAAGGATTTTTGTTATAGTTTTTATTAGTCTGTGAATAGAATTCAAAGGAGTGAGAACAGTTTGACTTTACTCATTTGCATATATTTGTGATGATGATGAGTGGAATGTTTACCCTATTAGAAGTTGATAGTCGAGTTGGTAGCAATAATACAAGAGCACCAAACATTGCGGTGGAAATCACGAGAGGATCACGGGTTTGTCCGGAATGGGATGAAGTATGCGCAACACATGTGAGGTCCTTGAGCAAATTCGGAAGACAGGATCAATTTTGTTTTGCTACAAAAGTTGATGTAGCGCATATGGATAGATTTCCATGTGTTTTAAGAGCATTAGTGACACATATCTAAAACAATAAACTGTATCGCTAATTGTACATGTCTGGTATAATTGCTGTAATTATCCTATAAAATTGTTTCGAAATCGAACTTGTTCCCTTTCTTTTTGTTAGAATGTTAGGCTAACGATTCATGGTCAGTCTAGAGTCAACAGTCAGAGTGATAGGATTGAAAAATGAAAAAATTTGAGAAAGAGAGAATTAGATCGAATCTTGTGTTTATGGAAAAACATTTGATTTTGGATGATGATTTTCTTGAGCTATCTCTTCAACGCAGGATATTCTCTCGGGGAACACATGAAAATATAATGAAAACTGATTCTCTCCTATTGGACTATTGTATGAAGCTTTGTCAATGTGACTCAAATGCTAATACTCAATTTATTGATATATTAATTGGAACAAAGCAGAATAATATCATGGATATACTTGTGAAAACATTGCCATAAATTCAATGTAGACGGCATCCCCCACCATTCGAAAGAGGTGACGTCACAGAATTACTCCTCTCCCATTCCTCCACCCTGAATTTATCGAGCGAGGACGATCAGTTTCGTTTTAGCTGTGAGAGAGTTGACATCGGAAACCAAAAAATGTTCTATACATGTCCACTATGCATGTACACTCTTGGCAGTTGGACTCAATGTGAGAATTGTACAATTATTAATGACTATAATGAAAAGTGTAAATTATATAATCCTTGTAAATTACATAGAGGCTATGCAGTACAAATTAAAGGATCTAATTCATGTCTTGAAGAGATTTGTGACTCTCACCCTAGAGGATATCTCTGCTCCAACTGTCACTATGACAAATGTGATCAGTGGGAGAATACTTACCCCGCTATGATTGGAAAGAATCCCAAACGTGATTTTAGTTTATTTCTACGAGATTGGTATCGTCGTGGATTTAAATTATTCTGAGAGGAAGAATCTGGTCTACGATTCAACTGTTGGGGTAACAAACAATTGGGTTTTTACGTCATCGCTGTGATGACACTGCCTATTATGACTATAAACCTAGGGATTTTGATTTGGGAGTTACCGAATGTGATTCACCAGTTGAAAACACTGTATGTGATATTGCTTCAAATAGACAAATTGAAACACGAGAATTTCATAATATGAATGCAAACAGTATAATTGACTATACAAAGATATATAACAAGAGTGAAGTTACATTACAGTGTAGAAAATATAACCCTGACTTTGCAGTCAATCAGGATCAATATACAGTGAATCCAAGTGATTTACCGGCAGTAGTGGTTCATGACAGTTTCCTATACACCGAAGAAAAAATCTAAAGTGAAGATTTAAAGATATTGTTGTATATATATACATTTTATTGATAAACAAATTCACAAACATTTTTTAAGCACTTTACTCTTAGGGTACTAAAATCAATATTATACAGGTCTGAGAGGATATTTTCCACTAGAAAGTCGTTCAGACGTAGATTGTCAGCATAAATGTTGAGAAACTGCTTGTAAGTATAGCCGTGACATCGGAACACAAAATATAGTAGTGCAGGGAGGCCACAGGTTTTAGTCGTCAGATCCTGCACTATCCTCCAATTTTGAACAATAGTTTTCCCACAGCTTTCAATATAGTTGCTGATCTGGGGTGTGTAGAATGTATAGGGTAGACCAAGAGGATCAAAAAATTCAATCGTCTTCATTGTTTGAAAGATGTACAGCAAATGACCCGTCAGCACAGTCGACGGACTGCTATTAACAATAATTAAGGTATTGTTGCCACTTTGAATTTTTCCAAGAAAGTCCGAGGGCAGACAATAGGATTTGTACTGGGACATGTAGGGGTCCATATTAAATAAATTCATTATTTAACTGGTGTTCATGGCGCCAAGTCTAGTAGAGAACTACCTTCGGGAGTGATTTCCCAATAGGTTTCCTATTGATTTAGTGAGATTAGTGCAATACTCTCAGCCAATTGGTCAGCGAATGTGCACTCTAAACGCACACTCTCCCTACGTACTATACTCATATCCTGCGTGCCAGACAAATCCAATACAATGATACCATGTGTTTTAGCAAACATTTCTTCGGTTATACCATTTTCAAATAGTTGCGAATCATGATATAGGGCTTGCATGGTCAATTTATGCAATGTTCTATAGGATCTATAGAAAGATGGATTATAGAGTGGAATGCCGTTGACTTTAAAGACAATGCACGAAAGTCCAGACATCTCGAGTTTATATGGGCATCCAATCGATGAACCTATTGTACTGGCGCTTTTTACAAATGCCAAGGCAAATTTTGATGGAATTTCGTCATTGATAAAGGATAAATCGGTGAAGGTGCGTGACCCCTTGGCAATGTGACGTTGACTGGTAATTGTATGAGGAACAAGTAGTTTTATATTATTTCCACTGGCTCTCAGTTTTCCCACTGCCAAAGCAACAAAACTCATAACTTGTTATTTGCGTACATGAAGTATTGCCGAGGTGAGGAAGAGACTTACATCAGGATTGGCAGCAAGTTCTTTTCTCAATATGAAATGTGATGGAGCCAGTGTCAATTGTATATCCCCTTTAATATTGGGTGGTAGCCATTTGGGTATATTAAATATTTCGTGATATATTTTTCCAACTAGATGTAATTCATTAGTTGTAGCATTTTTAAGTGTATCTCTACTATCAGTATTAGTAATATACTCATATCCATTGGAGGTGCCTCTCGATTCCTTGTATGACTTGGGTGTCATCTGCATGAATTGCATATAGCTTGTATAATTTGAGAGATTGTTGCTTGTGCTAACCAGTGTGCCATTGATGTAGACACTGATTTGACGAAATAAATTATATAATATACAATTTTCATAGGATATTTCATTGGCAAGAATTGGCAATGTATTATCGGATTTCCGGACTTTCATTTGTAAACCTATAAATGTCAAAGACTTGTCCATAAATTAGTCTTCATTGGAATAAATTTGATAGTGGAGTGGAAAAATATTGGTGAAGAGGGAAGTCTAAGTTCCCCCAAAACGCTTTTTAAAGTTGACACTGACATAGACGGTGGCAGCACATTAAAAAAAGCAAAAGAGTATCTACAAAATGAACCGAGTTACACTCTGCATCGGAATCACAGGCTTCGTGGCAAACAGTATCGTCAAACTAAAGCCTCCTTCCTTTTGCATATAGTGCAAACGGATCTTTTAACTCTAAACACGATTCAACGACGTCACAATGCACCCTACTAATATATTCTAGTGGCAATCAGTGTCTTTAGTCGCTAAGCCTATGCCATTCCATTACGGTCAAAGAGAGGTGTTGAAGTTGCTCATGCTTTAGAAAGTATTCTTAAACAGGATTGCTATAGAAAAATTCAATCAGATCGTGGTAGCGAATTTGATAATCCCCATGTGCAAAAGGTTCTATTGAAATATAATACAACACTTTATCATAGTCACAGCCCGATAAAGGCTGCATTGGCTGAACGATTGATAAGAACGATTCGTCTATTAATTTCAAGATATTGTATACTGAAAAATACTTCTGCTTTTATTCATGATTTAGATAAAATCATGCAGATATATAACCAACGACCTCATCGATCTCTGTCCAACTAAAGCCCTCGGGAAGTTCATTGCAGTATAAAGCAATTGATGCTTTTCTAAAGCAATAATCCAGTAAAAAAGAAAAAAATGTGAAGAAGAAATTCAATGTTGGTGATACTGTTCGAATTAATAGAACCCCCAATATTTTTGAAAAGGGGAATTATTTACGGAGCACAGAACTTTTTAAAGTGTCCAAAATCCTGGATACTACACCCACGACATATCGACTGCGACACACCAAAGATGATGAGATTCTCGGCGGTTTTTATGAATATGAACTGCAAAAAGTTAGAAACACTAGTGAAATCTATCAAATTGAAAAGATATTAAAGAGTCGTACTCGTAGGGGCAAGAGACAGTTGCTTGTCCGCTGGCTAGGATACAACTCTGATTTTGATTCTTGGGTCAGTGCTGAAGATATTGACAATGCCCAATGATTTCTATGTGACTTTCATGTCCAATGTTT
This sequence comes from Artemia sp. Qi Xiang Cuo, assembly GCF_049724085.1. Taxonomy (NCBI): domain Eukaryota; kingdom Metazoa; phylum Arthropoda; class Branchiopoda; order Anostraca; family Artemiidae; genus Artemia; species Artemia sp. Qi Xiang Cuo. Next base: position 266,928 of record NC_142801.1, read on the forward strand.
CTGATCCTCTCTACAATGATTTGGATAGAACAAGTGACTTTTGGACGAAACTCTCTCCCACCATCAAATTCGACGACAATGGAAAGTATGGAGTGGCTCTTGTTGACTGTTTTCTCAAAAATAACTACGATATCCTGAGAAAGGATTGTAAATATTAAATTAAAAATAGACCCTATGATTGGTCACCACCAACCTCAGGTGATCAAGAATAAATTCAAAGGATCAACTGGATATTGATCCAGTATATTGATCCATATATTGAAATAACCTACGAGGAACTCACCTGTATGAATGATTTATGTCGTTCTATTAATAAAAGAATTTTCGCTCATAAGAAAGGAGCTTTTCATTTCAACTATTCAAAGGAGGAGGGCAGGATCTACATTAGTTCACCTATTGCCAACGAAAAGGTTATTCTCAATGATAATCTAAAGGACAATCTTGGCCTTAAGCTCAATATAATCAACGGTAAAAGTGCTGGAAATTATTTGCAGACTATCCGCCTGCCTTCTCCACGGACACTTGTATATTTCTCTATGCTTCATTTGTGGAAACATCCCGGGTTGGTAATTAAAATGTCCCCCTCCTACGAGTTCTTGAAAGAAAAACCAATCTAGAACATATTCACCACTACAATATAAAGCATCTTCAGTATATTCCCGTAAACACTTCCTATTTGGAACTCTGTCAGTTAACAATAAGAACTGAATTAGGTGATCCCCTAGCAATATCAAAAGGTTTGGCTGTGATTATTTGCCATTTTCGTCCCATCATTCAACAACAACAAGATGTCTAATATAGAAAAGTGGTATTGATTTGTCCTGATATTTACTGCTATGTTAATACTCTTGGCCATAGACAACAGGGCAATGGAATGGACTATTACAAAGGTCACTCGTCAATGTCTGGCTATGGTCTTTGTAGCTGGTTTGCTAAACTGTTTCGCTCTTCACTACCTCTGGCTAGAAAATATATTGTACCGGCTGCGAAAGATTTTGCATCCTCTACACTATACGATTGGGGCTCTGGCAAGGATTTTAAAAAAAGTTATACGGAAAATCTTAGGTCCAGTGCACGAACCCTTGGCGAGAGATTAAAACAAAATGGAAAAGGTTTAAAAAGGTCGAGAAACAATGCCTGGCTCATCAGTCTCTACTCAGGTCAGAAACGAAAGACATCACCCCTGTCAAAGAAAAGAAGGAAAAAGCCGAAACGTACTGTAAGCACTAGTAGAAGAAGAAGCCCCAGGAAGAGAACTGTTAGATCAAAACTAGATTTATTTTCCTAAGATGTCTTACCTACCGCATAAGGATTCTCAACCTTCAATCACCGCCTCATTGAATATTTTCAATGCTAAAAATGTTGATGTCAGTGTCAAGCATGGATACTATGAACAATTTTATCCTCAACAACCCCTCTCCAATAATATCCACTTTCAAATTTATTCTAATGAAGACTACTTTATGGACATGTCTTCGACATTTATAGATTTACAAATGAAAGTCCGGAAATCCGACAATACATTGCCAATTCTTGCCGATGGAATATCCTATGAAAATTGTATATTATATAATTTATTTCGTCAAATCAGTGTCTACATCAATGGCACACTGGTGAGCAGAAGCAACAATCTCTCAAACTATACAAGCTATATGCAATTCATGCTGATGACACCCAAGTCATACAAGGAATTGAGAGGCACCTCCAATGGATATAAATATATTAATAATACTGATAGTACAGATACACTTGAAAATGCTACAACTAGTGAATTACATCTAGTTGGAAAAATATATCATGAAATATTTAATATACCCCAATGGCTACCACCCAATATTAAAGTGGATATAAAATTGATACTGGCTGAATCCAATTTCATACTGAGAAAAGAACTTGGTACCAATCCGGATGTGACTCTCTTCCTCACCTCGGCAATACTTCATGTACGCAAACAACAAGTTATGAGTTTAGTTGCTTTGGCAGTGGGAAAACTGAGAGCCAGTGGAAATAATATTAAACTACTTGTTCCTTATACAATCACCAATCAACGTCATATTGCCATGGGAACACGCACCCTCACCGACTCATCCCTTATCATTGGTGAAATTCCGTCAAAACTCGCTTTGGCATTTGTAAAAAGTGCTAGTGCAATAGGATCGTGAACAGGATGTCTATATAAATTCGAGATGTTTAGACTTTCATCCTTTGTCTGTAAAATAAACGGTACCCCACTTTACAATATATCTTTTTATAAATCCTATAAAACATTCTACGAGTTGACCATGCAAACTTTCGATCATAATTTCCAACTATTTGAAAATGGTATAACCGAAGATATGTTAGCTAAGACACATGGTATCATTGTTTTAGATTTGTCTGGTACACAGAATATGTTTATAATACATACGGTGAGTGTGCGCTTAGAGTGTACATTTGCCAATCCAATGGTTGAGAGCATTGCCGTAATCTCATTAATTAAAAAGGAAACCTATTTGAAAATCACTCCCAAAGGCAGTGTTCTACTAGACTTGGCACCATGAACACCAGTCAAATAATCAATGTATTTAATATGGCTCCCTACATGTCCCATTACAAATCCTATTGTCTACCCTCGGACTTTCTTGGAAAAATTCAAAGTGGCAACAATACCCTAATTATTGTTAGTAGCAGTCTGTCGACTGTGCTGACGGGTCATTGGCTGTGCATCTTTCAAACAATGAAGACGATTGAATTTTTTATCCTCTTGGTCTACCCTATACATTCTACACACCCCACATCAGCAACTATATTGAAAACTGTAAAAAAACTATTGTTCATAATCATAAGAGAGTGCAGGATCCGACGAGTGAAGCCTGGGGCTTCCATGCATTACTATATTTTGCGTTTCAATTTCATAACTAAACGTACGAGTAGTATCTCAACATTCATGTTGATAATCTAAGCCTGCACGATTTTCTAGTGGAAAATATCCTCTCAGACCTGTATAATATAGATTTCAGTGCCCTAAGAGTACAGTGCTTAAAAAATGTATGTGTATTTGTTAATTAATAAAATGTATATATACAACAATGTCTTTAAATCTTCACTTTAGATTTCTTCTTCGGTGTATAGGCAACTGTCGTGAACAACTAATGCTGGTAAATCATTTGGATTCACTATATATTGATCTTAATTGACTGCAAAGCCAGGGTCAAATTTTCTACAGTATGATGTAACTTCACGCTTGTCATATCCCTTTGTATAGTCAATGATACTATTTGCAATCATATTATGAAATTCACGAGTTTCAATCTGTCTATTTGAAGCAATATCACATACAGTGTTTTCAAATGGGGAATCACATTCGGTAACTGCCAAATAAAATTCACTAGGTTTATAGTCATAATAGGCAGTGTCGTCACAACGATGACGTAGAAACCAAATTGTCTTGTTACCCCAACAGTTGAATCGTAGACCATATTCTTTTTCCCAGAATAACTTAAATCCACTACGATACCAATCTCGTAGAAATAAACTAAAATCACGTTTGGGATTCTTTCCAATCATAGCGGGGTAAGTATTCTCCCACTGATCACATTTGTCATAGCAACAATTGGAGCACAGATGTCCTCTAGGGGGAGAGTCACAAATATCTTCAAGATATGAATTACATCCTTTAATTTGTACTGCATAGCCTCTCTGTAATTTACAAGGATTACATAATTTATACTTTTCATTATAGTCATCAATAATTGTACAATTCTCACATTGAGCCCGACTGCCAAGAGTGTACATGCATAGTGGACATGTATAGAACATTTTTTGGTTTCCGATGTCAACTCTCTCTCACAGCTAAAACGAAACTGATCGTCCTCGCTCGATAAATTCAGGGTGAAGGAATGGGAGAGGAGTAATTCTGTGACGTCACCTCTTTCGAATGGGGAGTCATCTACATTGAATTTATGGCAATGTTTTCAAAAGTATATCCACGATTTTATTCTGCTTTGTTCCAATTAATATATCAATAAATTGAGTATAAGCATTTGAGTCACATTGACAAAGCTTAATACAACAGCCTAATGAGGGAGAATCAGGTTTCATTATAATGTCAAGTGGTTCCCTAGAGAATATCCTGTGTTGAAGAGACCACTCAACGAAATCATCATCCAAAATCAAATGTTTTTCCATAAACACATGATTCGATCTAATTCTCTCTTTCTCAAATTTATTCATTTTTCAATCCTTTCACTCTGACTGCTGACTCTATACTGACCATGAATCGTTAGCCTAACATTCTAACAAAAATAAAGGGAAAATTTTCGATTTCGAAAAAATTTTATAGGATAATTACAACAATTAGACTAGACATATACAATTATCGATACAGTTTATTGTCTTCAATATCCTTCGCTAATGCACTTAAAGCACATTGAAGTCTATTCACATGCGCTATATCAACTTTTGCAGCGAAGCGTAATTGATCCTCCATTTATTTTGCTCAAGGATATCAAATATCTTGCATATACTTCATCCCATTCCAGACAAAGCCGTGATCCTCTCGTGATTTCCACCGCAATGTTTGGTACTCTTATATTATTGCTACCAACTCCACTATCAACTTCTAATAGGGTAAACATTCCGCTCATCATCAGCACAAATACATCCAAATGATTGAAGTCAAACTGTTCCCACTCCTTTGAATTCTATTCACACACTTATAAAAACTATAGCAAAAATCCTTTCCTTATATTCTCTGCAATCCTCCCCCGCTAACATTTCCGACCCCCTGATTGGCCTAGAAGGGGACACGGGATCCTGTTTCCCGTTATCGGAACAATAAATTCCCCCACCGATTATGTAATCAATTTCTCGGAAATTCACTTGTCCTAGTCGATTACGCAATCAATTTCTCGGAAATCCTCTCCCCTTCATTTATGTAAATCAATTTCTCGGAAATTCACTTCCCCCCTCGAGTCCTAGATCAATACATCTCTCCCCACCGTCAATGCGCATGTGAAAACTTCACCCCCAGTGTCAATACACCTATACAAACAAATAAATCGACCTTGAAAAGGGGGTCATTGACCCATAGTAGATCGATAATCCTTGAATAAATTATGTCCTGTCAGCGTTAGACTAAATTGTAGATGGCAGCAGTGGTGCCCGTCACGAGTCATTAGGGCCTCTCTAATACGAACTTCTATATTCGTATGTTTTTATTACGTATATTAGGGAGTTTGCACCCCTATTCAATACCTCACTCTTTACGCTAAAGTTCGAATTTTGTTCGAATCAAAAAAGCCGGTTAATTAAAATAGATAGCTCTTTTGAAAGTACTAAAAGAAACTTTAGCACAAAGAGCGAGTCATTAACTAGAGGGCGAACCCCCTCATATACGTAATAATTTCCGTTTGTTTTAAGTTTTAATGTTGCTTCTTACTTTCAGTTGAAAAATTTTTTTTTTTATTTAACTTCTGATCGTTTTATAAATAATGCCGAGAAATCCGATGCTCCCTTCATAGAAATGTACCTTCCCCCAGGAAAACATCCTCTATGGAAAGATCCTTCCCCGTAGCCCCCTCCTCCGACCCTCCCACCAGAATAAAATCCCTCCTGAAATCGTCTGTAACCCTTGCAACCCTTGCAACCCTTCCCCCAGGAACTGTAAGGTATTAAGTTATCCTCAAAGACATATTTATTATGTTTTCGTCTATGCTAAACAAAATGGCTATCTTAAAATTTTGATTGGATGACTTCGGGAGAAAAATGAGCGTAGGAGGGGACCAAGGTTCCCTCAAATGCTTTGGTCACTTAAAAAGAGTACTAGAACTTCTAATTTCCGTTTGAACGAACCCTCTCACGATATTCTAGGACTACTGGATCGATACGATCACCCCTGGAAAAAAAAGCAACAAACAAATAAACACGCATCCGTGATCTTTCTTCTGGCAAAAAAATACAAAATTCCAAATTTTTGTATATAGGGGCTTGAAACTTCTGTAGTAGGGTTCTCTGATACGCTGAATCTGATGGTGTGACTTTCTTTAAAGTTCTATGACTTTTATGGTTTTTTTTTGCCCTTTTTTTTTTTAAATAAGGCAAATTTTCTCAGGTGACTAACTTTTGATGCTTATGATTAAACTTGATGAAACTTATATATTGGAAATCAGCATAAAAATTTAATTTTTTTTATGTATCTATTCGTATCAAAACTCCATTTTTAGAGTTTCGGTTACTATTGAACCGGTTTGCTCCTTACTTACAGTTCGTTACCACGAACTGTTTGAAAAAAAAACAATAAACAAATAACCGTGGATTGTCAGTTTAATTGACATATACTGATATTGATTCCTAAAAGTTTTGATAATTTTTTATTTATGAAAATAAAGAAATGAAAACTTTAAAAATTTATTTTGTATTCAGTAAAGCGCAAATTATGTTTTGGTCTTGAGAAGGCATGGGGGATATCAGCCATACTCATGTTAATTTCTACTCGTTTTGACTTCGACTCGGCCATTTATTTTAATTTCTGTTTTTATGAGTTTTATTTATTTATTGATAGTGGTTTATGGTAGTTTTACGCTTGGAAGATAATCTCTCAAACAGTAGAAGCAGTAGAATTAGGATGCAAATATTTTCTTTTGGATAGTTCAACATCGCTCACAACAAGCCCTGTTATTTTCATCTTCACACACCAAACTGTTCCTAAGATATTGCTGTTGTAACCTTTTGACAACCTGCATACAGAAGGTGTGTTTTGATTCAGTTTACGTTGTCCTCTCAAAATTCCTGGAAAATTTACATTCATAGCCTTAGGCATAGTTGTGATAGTAGTCACAGAAGTAGTATTGATATTGCTAGTAATAGTATTGAATAGTGGTAGTAATGCTAGTATTAGTATTATTAACACTTTGCCTTTTGGTCAGTAAAACATTCCTCTCAACAAGTCCTGGAACTTAATACAATTAGCCATGGCTTTGACATTGCTGATAGGTCCTTTTGATAACCTGTATCTTCATATACTTCTTGAAATTTTTATCTGAATGCTCTTAACCTTACAAGTAGTTTCAATAGAGGTAGTAGTAGTAGTAATAGTAGTAAATTTCGTAGTAATAGTAGTATTAGCAGTAGTGTGCATATATTGCCTTTTGGTGATAAGATCTTCCCCTTTAAGCATTCTCTGAAAGTTCCAACTTAATACCCAAATCAATTCTTTAGAAACGCTATTTGACAATGTGCAAGCACTTAGAATATTTTGATATAGTTCAAATTTCCCCTCAATATTGTAATAGACTAGTGTGGTAGAAGTACTTGGGGTAGTTGTAGTAGTATTGGTAGCATGCAATTATTGCCTTTTTGATCAAATCCCTTATCATTTTCTGAATTTTCCAAATTAATACACTCAGTTATTCTTGTGTTACGCCAATTTCATTTAGTTCAAAAGTCTCCTCAATTTTCTCTGAAAGGCTCACCTGAATGCCCTTCGTATTCTTGGAAAGTAAAGTTTAAACATGCGTACATTTCTCAAGAACATATACTATCTGTAAACAATAAATGAATTACCAAGCTTACTGCCCTTGTCCTGAGGACAGTGGGGAGGTTCAAATCCCCAAAGACATTATTACTGGACCTTTCAACAAGGCTAAACAAAATAGATCTCTTAAAATTTTGATCGGATATACTTTAGAGAATGATAGGCTTGGGGGGGCTGATTGCCTTCCATTTATTTTTGACTCTTAAAAGGCCCTGGGCATAGCTTATAACCCATGCCCATTGACTCTGGGGGATTTTGTTCACCCTAAAGACATTTTTATATGATTTTTGGACTATTGGTAACAAAATGGCTCTCTCACAATTTCAATTAAACACATTTCGGGATAAGAGGATGTTTGCGGGGGGGGGGAGGGGAGGCTAGTTGCTCTCCATCATGTTTGAATCTTAAAAGAAAAATGAAACTATACATTTTCAATCAAATGAGCCTCTTCGAAGGTTCTCACGACCACCTCTTTCATAAAAATAATGCATAACTTAGAACCCTCACCCCTAGACTCTAGGGGATTCTGTCAATCCCAAAGGCCTTACTATATAATCTTTGGACCATTTTTGAACAAAGGGCCATCTTAAAATTTCTATTGGATGCTTTTTTGGCAAATTGCGAAGTGGGGGGGGGTCTGCCCTCCGATCAACTTAAATCATAAAAAGGCACCAGAACATCTGACTTCCAATCAAATGAGCCTGCTCTGGAGTTTTTACGACTACACATTTCATATAAACCTTATATGTCCCCGGGCATAACTTACAACCCTTGTGCTGGAGGCTGTTGGGAGGTTGTCATCCTCAAACAAATAATTTTCAGACCTTCCAAATACAGTGAACTATTTTAAAAACGCTGGCTATCTTAAACTCTAGATTAGATATCTTTTGGGAATTTATAGGCGGGAGGGGGGCTTTTTGCCTTCCATTCCCTTTTGATTATTAAAAAGGACACTAGCCCTTTCAATATCCAATAGAATGAGCTGTTTTCGAAGTTTCTATGACAAAAAATGTCCATCTCAAATTTCCTATCAGATGCATTTCGGGAAAATACGAGGTGTGGGGGGGGGGGAATCCACCCTATCATCACTCTAAATCTTAAAAAGAGTACTACAACTTCTGATAACCAATCCATTGACACTCCTCCGAACTGTATACGATCACTTTTTCTATATAAACCTTATATGCCCCATGGCATAAATTACAACCCTTGCGCTAAGGGCTCTTGGGGCTTGTCATCCTCAAAGACATAATTTCTGGATCTTTCATTTACTTTGAACAAAATGGTTATCTCAAAATTTTGGTTGAATGTGTTTGGATAAATTGTGGGCATGGGAGGGGGGTTAATTGCCCTACAATCACTTTTGACTACTAAAAAGGGCCCTAGTGATTTCAATTTTTAATCAAATATCCTTTTCGGTGTTTCAATGACAACTCCTTCAATACGAAGTGCCCTGGTCTACCCCCCAAAAAATACATTGTACCCACATCGCTTTTTACTTGGGAGCGCTGCCTTTGATAATATGACGCTACGCCCAATGAGACTTATGGACCGCGTTCGCCGTCCATAAATATTAAAAAAACTGAAAGTAAGTTAGTTTTTCTAACTGAAAGTAAGGATTGACGTTAAAACTTAAAACGAACAGAAATTATTCCGTATATGAAAGGAGCTGTCCCCTCCTCAACGCCTTGCTCTTTACGCTAATGTTTTTTATTGTTTAAAAAAAATAAGAGTTGTGAGAAAGTCAAATTTTAGCGTGAAGAGCGAGGCGTTGAGGAGGGGACAGCTTCTTACATATACGGAATAATTTCTGTTCTTTTTAAGTTTTAACGTCGTTCCTTACTTTCAGTTAAAAAAACTTGTTTTTTTTTATTTAATTTTTTAGCGTTTTTGAATTAATGCAGGTTTTGATTTTGGCTCACCGTAGATGAAAAATTAAAATAAAATTTGTATATTCATTTTACTTTTATTTGGTTAAATGGCTTTCTCGAAACTTGTTTAATTTTATTTACGAACGTTTTTATTAGTAATAAATATACGTAACTTACGAATTAACTTACGTAACGAACTCCTATATTCATATATTTTTAATAGGTATATTAGGGGGCTCGCCTACTAGTCAATATCTCGCTCTTTAAGCTAAAGTTTGAATTTTGCCTATACTAACTTGTATAAGCAACTTAACTATAATATAGGCTTATACAGTTACATTTAAAGTCAACATATTAAAAATTCCATTCAACGGGGAATCAAACCACGGTCACCCACTTGACAAGTGGGTATGCTTATCATTGTATCATCGAGACTTATGAAAAATAATCTACATATAAGACATGATAATAAGCTTGTTAATACCCTAAACAAACTACACAAGGAATCAGTCTGGTTAATTATCAATGGGGATTATGTAAGTTTCATCAGTATCATGGCTGAAGCCTTGTAAAGAACAAGCCAGGGCCCATATGGGGTTTAGTTTGATGCCTACTTCTCTGAAGTTCGTCTCTTACTATTTCAAATAAGAAAAAACTATAGGCTTTTTCCTGTTTGTAATCCAGGTTGCAGCCTTAGCTAGCAACCTAGTAAGAGACGATCACGTCCTATAGTAAAAACGAAAATACCCCATGACCCCTCAAAGAGAGTCAGGTAAAAAAAAAGAATCAAATAGTTCGTGGTAACGAACTGTATAGTAAGAGCAACTAGTCTAACAGTAACCGAAACTGTAAGAACCAGAATCTTAATATCAATAGATACATTTAAAAAATGGGATTGTTATACTGATCATGTTAAAGATTGATCAATGATGTCATAATCGTAGGCTGTCGCCAGATCGTCTCTTACTATTCCAATTAAGAAAAAACCAAAGGCTTTTTCCTGTTTGTAATCAAACAGTTCGTGGTAACGAACTGTAAGTAAGGAGCGACCCGGCTCAATAATAACCGAAACTCTAAAAACCGGAATTTTGATACCAAGAGATTCATCAATAGAATCATATTTTTATGCTGATTTCAAATATATAAGTTTCATTAAGTTTAGTTTTACCCATCAAAAGTTACGCGCCTGTGAAAATTTACCTTATTTCCGAAAAAAGGGGGAAAAAAACCCAAAAAGTCATAGAACTTTCATGAAATCACACCATCGGATTCAGCGTATCAGAAAACCCTACTGCGGAAGTTTCAAGCTCCTATCTGCAAAAATGTGGAATTTTGAATTTTTTGTCAGAAGAAAGATCCCGGATGCTTGTTTATATGTTTGTTTTTTGTTTTTTTGTTTTTCTTTGATTTTCCCAAGGGTGATTTTTTTTTCTGATGGGGGGGGGGGGTGTCAGAGGAGGGGGTTACGGGGGAGGATCCTTCCAAAGAGGATGTTTCCTTTGGGAAGGGACATTTGTGTGAAGGGGTCGCCGGATTTCCCAGCATTATTTAAAAACGATCAGAATTTAAATAAAAAAAAACTAGTTTTTTCAAATGAAAGTAAGGAGCAACATTAAAACTTTAAACAAACAGAAATTATTACGTATATGGGAGGGATCGCCCCGTAGTCAATACCTCGCCCTTTTCGCTAAAGTTATTTTCAGTACTTTCAAAAGAGCTATCTATTCTAATTAATCGGCCTTTGTGATTCAGGGGTTTGCGATTCGAACAAAATTCGAACTTTAGCGTAAAGAGCAAGGTATCGACTAGGGGGAAACTCCCTATATTACGTAATAAAACATACGAATATAGAAGTTTGTTACGTAAGTTAATTCGTAAGTTACTTCAGAACAAAATTTCGAGAAAGCCATTTTGCCAAAAAAGTAAAATTAATATGCAAATTTCGTTTTGATTACTCATGTACGGTGAGACAAAATCAAAGCTGCATCAATTCAAAAACGTTAAGAAATTAAATAAAAAATAAGCTTTTTTAATTGAAAGTAAGGAGCGACATTAAAACTTTAAACGAACGGAAATTATTCCGCATATGAAAGGGACTGTCCTTTCCTCAATACCTTGGTCTTTACACTAAACTTTGAATCGGTCACACAACTTTATTTTTTAAAACAATAAAAAACTGTAGCGTAAAGACCGAGATATTGAGGAGGGGACAGCCCCTTTCATATACGGAATAATTTTTGTTCGTTTTAAGTTTTAATGTCGCTCCTTACTTTCAGTTAAAAAACTTGTTTTTTTTTATTTAATTAAATCAAGGAACGAACTGTAACCATAGTAACTGAAGTATTAAATCAAACAGTTTGTGGTCATAATAAAGAGCAGTGTAATTTCTCATTTTAAAGAAAATTGCTGTATTTAGAAACCTTTGGAATTAATAAAAACAATTATTATTATAAAATAAGGGAAATATACTGGCTTGAAAACTGAACTAAACTGTAAACCTAACTAAAACTCCAAACAAAAACCTAAACTGAAACTCCAAACAAAACCCGTTAACTAAAACTCTTAACAAAACTAAACTAAACTATAACTCTAACTAAAACTCTAAGCTAATACTCTAAACTAAAACTCTATACTCTAAACTAAAATTCTTAAGAAAAACTAAATTACAGCTCTAAACTAAAACTCTTTACTAAAACTAAACTAAACTGTAACTATAAGCTAAGACTCTAAACTGAGACTCTTAACTAAAACCCTTAACTAAAACTAAACTACAACTATAAACTAAAACTCTTAACTAAAGTTAAATTAAACTATAACTCTAACGAAAACTCTAAGCTAAGACTCTAAACTAAAACTCTAAACTCTAAACTAAATCTAAACTACAGCTCTAAACTAAAACTCTTAACTAAAACTTAAATATAACTCTAACTAAAACTATAATCTAATACTCTAAACTAACTCTAAACTCTAAACTAAAACTCTTAAATAAAACTAAACTACAACTCTAAACTAAAAATTTTAACTTAAAATCGATCTAAACTATAACTCTAACTAAAACTCTAAGCTAAGACTCTAAACTAAAAATCTACAACTCTAAACTAAAACTCTTAAATAAAACTAAACTACAACTCTAAACTAAAACTCTTAACTTAAACTAAACTATACCTCTAACTAATACTCTAAGCTAAGACTCTAAACTAAAACTCTAAACTCTAAACTAAAACTCTTAACTAAAACGAAATTACAACTCTAAACTAAAAACTCTTAACTAAAACTAAATTAAACTAAAACTCTAACTAATGGATGTTTTTAAAGTGCTTGCCAAATTTTGGCAGTGAACACGCCGTTTTAACGAGTGCCAAAAAATGGGGAATCTCAGGTGTCGTGCAATAGTTTATTTTTAGAATATGGTTCAAGATACAAAATATTGGCAAAGGTTTCATGGATGACTTGCTTGGGGCGATGTACAATTGGAAGGGAATAATTTTTCGAGTCCTGGTGGGGTCAAGAACTCTAGAAAAATAAATAAAAGGTGTTTCGAGCGAAAAATGAAACGCCAAAAAAGAAAATATCTTGATGGTTTTCGGCAAAAATGTCAAAATGGTATTATCTGGCAGTGAGGGATGCGCAATCATTACGAAAAGTGTGTACCACATTAAGTTAATGGAAAAAGAATGCTTTGTGGGTTTTGGGTGTCATTACGTCACAAGAGGGGATTCCCCCATGGGTTCCAGTGGTAGGGTTACGCAAAATTGGGTCAAGCACATTAGACCGGTCCGTTTGAAATGGGGTAAGTTATATGGCGTTATTTGAGTCAGGAGGGGTGTGTCATAGAGTCTTTTCAAGTGTGTTTCCTTTAATAGAACAAGTGACTGCACTGTGCAGGTTTGAGGGGCTGGTAGCTCCACTTATCTGATTCTTTAAAGTCGGGGGTGTGTCACGTGGTGTAACATACGCTTGAAATGGGGGTGTGCACTGTGGTGTCAGAGGGCATGTGCTAGAAAAAGGGTTTAGGGGTTAGAAGCTTCAGTTATTATCAAAACTCGTGTATTAAACGGACCATATTCCAAGTAATCATATAGTATAAAACTGAAATCCAGGGAATCTTGCCAGCTGTCACATAGAAACAGTTGACCGCAATGTACAGCTGTGTCGCGTGACGTCAGAGGGCATGTCACAGGAATTCTATAGGAAAAGGGAGGGTATGTCACAGAAACCGGGGAGGGTATGTCACAGAAAGTAGTGAGGGTGTGTCAGAGAAAAAAAGGGGTGTGTCCTAGAATAAACACCTGACTAAACCTTTGAACTCTTGCCAAGGGCGGGAATTTTGCCAGCTTACTGCATTGTACATGTGTGTCGCGTGACGTCAGAGGGCTGCGTTTGAAATCCTATGGGAAAAGGGAGTGTGTGCTACCTGACCTAACCTTTGAACTCTTGCCAAGGACAGGAATGCCGCCTAGAAACAGTTGTGTCGTGTGACGTCTAGGGGCATGCTTTAGAAATTCAATAGAAAAGGGACGGCATGTTGCGGAAACTGGGGAGGGTATGTTGCAGAAATTAGTAAGCCCCCACTACTAGAGCCCTGGTCTAAACAACAACAACAACAATAAAAATAATACATTATAACCATATCGATGTTTACTATAAAAATATCAAGCCTTCCAATCACTTTCGACAATTAAAAAGAGCACTAGGCCTTTCGATTTCCAATAGAATGAGCCCTTTTTGAAACGACAACACTTTCTATAAACGCCTTATATGCCCCAGGGGCATAAATTACAACTCTTATCCTAAGGACTGTTAGGGTGGTTGTCATCCTGTGAGACCTAATTTCCAGAACTTTCAACTACGTTAAACAAAATGGCTATCTCAAAATTTTGATTGGATGTGTTTGGGGAAGTGGTGGGCATGAGAGGGGCGGTAATCACTCTCCAATCACTTTCAACTATTAAAAAAGGCACTGTTCCTATCAGTTTCCAATCAAATAATAATAATAATAATAATAATAATAATTTACTTATGCCCTCTATACATGCATGATGTACACAGAGGAGTATAGGAAATAAATGAAAAGAAAACTGAAAAATACAAAATTACACTTCTAACGAAAAGGACGACAGCTAGTAGATCATGATTCTCAATAACTCATAAATATATAACAAATAACTTATGATGGCTCATTAGTGCATAACACTAAAAACATTCATAAAACGTAATGCATAAACACTCATAATACATAACGCATAAATAGCTGTTTTATTAAAGCAATGGCGACAAAACTATTTTTCTATTAAATGACACAATTAAGGGGAAAATTTATTCTATTTTATCTAGATCGTCTAAGAAATCAGTCGTATTGTTGATCCATTTTAACATTAATATCAAATATTCCGAATTTTCGTATGATATACATATTTTTGAACCACAGTGGAATTCCAAGAAAATATTTATAAAACCGGAAAAAGTACACGCGGATACGCTTTTTATCACTTTTACTTAAAAACTTCAAAAATGGAACAATGAGAAATACATGAGGTGCAAACATAGAATTATAAATTATAGCAAGTGTTTGTTTATCAAAACGACCTTTCACCCTGACTAGCAGGCCATAGGTTTTCCTAAGTTTTCCCAGTGCAAAAGATAACACCAACTCCCGTGTAGCTTTAATTGTTGGGCCAAAAGGCAAGCCAAGGTAATTAATAGAATCATTATTCAAGATATTAAGTGATCCCACCCTAATTCAGTGATACTGAAGATCGCTGTTATTGCCTGTCACTCGGAGTTCTGTTTTAGTAGGCTCAATCTCTAATCCTATCACCCGTAGATGTGAATGTAATATATTAATCGCATTCTGTATTGATATTAAATTGTCCGAAAATAACAAAATACCATCAGCATGCGACAAGTGGCTAATGTCGATACCGTCAATCCCATATTGGGGTAGGTACCGTATGGCTGTTCTAATTGCGTTATTAAATATAAAGGGGCTAAGAACTGACCCTTGTTTTATCCCACGACGTAAAAAAATTTGGTCTGAAAGTTGCCCTCCCGAAAAAATTCTCACAGATGAATTACCATACCAACCTGTCAAACACTGGCTTATAAATGTGTTCACTCCACTACGCAATAATGATAAAAAAAAGCGTGGTTATGCAACATACTATCAATCGCTTTTGAAATATCTACTCTGCACACAAATAATTGTTTTTTTAAGTTATGATGGTGTTTCAATATTTCTAGAAATATTGCTTGTGCATTTTGAACCCCTACATCACTTCGAAAACCTAACTGATGGTCCCCCACATCACATTTTGTTGATAAATATGGGAGTAAAATATTTTCAAATAATTTACTAATAACAGAACAAAGTGTTATAGGTCTATACGATGAACAATATGAAGAATCCTTGCTCTTCTTGCGTATACAAACTACTCTACCTTCTCCCATCAAAGAAGGGGCATCATGCTGGATTTCTATTACTGTATATAATAACGTAAGACGTTCTAGTAGTTTTGTAGTACCATAGAAAAGGTGCTCTGATAACAAACCATCTGGACCTTGGGCCTTCCCACATTTTAGTGATCGAA
Source organism: Artemia sp. Qi Xiang Cuo (assembly GCF_049724085.1). NCBI lineage: Eukaryota > Metazoa > Arthropoda > Branchiopoda > Anostraca > Artemiidae > Artemia > Artemia sp. Qi Xiang Cuo. The sequence continues at coordinate 282,899 of NC_142801.1, forward strand.
TTTTATTTAAAACTGAAGATGGAGAAAAACAAACTAGGTTTTTATATGGGTTCAACTGAGAAAAATGCTTATATAACAATTCACGATAACTCAATTCAGTTGATGAACGTTTAATTCCATTCAGTTCAGTTGGACGAAAATACTGAAATAAAGTGTCCATACCATTGTTCCAGCGAGATTTGGTCGGATAAATCAGCTGATGATTTCGTTAATCTATTAACCTCATTATAAAGTAACTTTGGATTATTCCTATTGTTGGTTGATATATCTTTTTTTGTTGTTTCTTCCATGTTCCCACTAACTTTATATATTTCTTTTTGTTGATTTAACTATCTGGAAAAGGGGGCCATTTCTCGGTCGGTCACATGGATTCCAAATACGATACCATAGCCAATATTTTTCTTTTGTTTCGCCCAACCCAGGTATAACAGACCATCCCTTTTTTGTGTATTTTTACGGACTCTAATAACAGGAACCGCAACGGAAGCCGCAACTTTCATAGCATGAACTATTTCAGCATAATACATATCTAAATCCATCGAGTAAAATTTTTGAGACTGTGATAGGAGGTGAACAGGAATTCTAATTCTACTGAGAATATCATCTAATACGCATTGATACAAGTTTACGTCTATACCTATCCCATAGCTGTATCTGAAACTATTTCGGACTGCAACGTACATGACAAAAAACATTTAAAACAACAAACACTTCAAGGTAAGAATGATCACTAATCAAAATTGCATCCGATACTTTGACAAGAGACTTTTTTAATGATTCAATATCTGAAATTATAAAGTCCAAATTTGCCACACTACCTTAATTATGAACATGAGTATAATTTCTGCTATTCGGTGCCATAGTTAGATCTTTCGGAAGTGATGATAATAAGATCTGGGACCGCGGTAAACTAGGAATAGTAAGGTCAGTGTTAATAGTAAGTGTCAAATGAGCCCTTTTGAAGCTTCTACGACAACACTTTCAATAAAAAGCTTATATCCCCCCAGGGCATAACTTACAACTATTGCCCTAAGGGCTGCGGGATTGTCATTCTCACAGACCCAATTTCCAGAACTTTCTACTACGTTAACAAAATGGCTATCTGAAAATTTTGATTGGATGTGTTTGGAGGAATGGTGGGCGTGAGAGGGGGTTTAGTCACCCTCCAATCACTTTCAACCATTGAAAAGGGCCTTAGCCCTCTCAATTTCCAATTGAATGAGTCCCTTTTGAAGTTTTACGACAACTCTATCTATAAAAACCTTATATGCCCCCAGGGCATAACTTACGACCTTTGCCCTTGGGGCTCTGGAGGGTTTGTCTTCCTTAAATACATAATTTCCAGAGTGTTGAACTACGTTGAACAAAATGTCTATCTCTATACTTTGATTGAATATTTTTGGGGAAATGGTGGGCGTGAGAGGGGGCTTCATTACTCTCCACTCACTTTCGACTACTAAAAAGGGCAATTTTAATTTCCAATCAAATGAGCCCTTTTTGAAATTTCTACAACAACTTTCTATATAAACTTTATATGCCCCCAGGGCTTAACTTACAACCTTTGCACTTAGGGCTCTGAGGGGGTTATCATCCTAAAAGACGTAATTTCAAGAAATTTAAACTACTTTGAACGAAATGGATATATCAAAATTTTGATTGGATGTGTTTGTGAAAATGGTGGGCGTGAGAGATGCGTTAGTCGCTCTCCAATCACTTTCAACTATTAAAAAAGGCATTAGCCCTTTCAATTTCCAATTGAATGAGCCCTTTTGAAGTTTCTACGAAAACGCTTTCAATAAAAACCTTATGTGCCTCCAGGGCATGACTTACAACGCTTGCCCTGAGGGCTGTGGGGGGAGGGGTTGTTATCCTTAAAGACCTAATTCCCAAAACTTTCAACTACGTTGAAAAAAATGGCTATCTAAAAATTTTTATTGGATGTGTTTGGGGAGAAGGTTGACGTTAGAGGGAGGTCAATTACTCTCCATTCACTTTCGTCTATTAAAAAGAGCAATTTCAATATCCAAACAAATGAGCCCTTTTTGAAATTTTTACAACAAATTTCTATATAAACCTTATATGCCCCCAGGGCATAACTTACAACCCTTGCACTGAGGGATCTGAGGGGGTTATCATCCTAAAAAACCCAATTTCCAGACCTTTCAACAACGTTGAACAAAATGAATATCTCAAATTTTTATTAGATGTGTTTGGGGAAATGGTGGGCGTGAGAGAGGTGTTAGTTGCCCTTCAATCACTTTCGACTATTAAAAGGGCACTAGCCCTTTCAATTTCCAATTGAATGAGCCCTTTTTGATGTTTTTACAACATCGCATCCTATAAAACATTCCATGCTCCCAGGGCATAACTTACATCCCTTGCCCTGAGGGTTGTGGGGGGGATGAGTTGTCATTCTTAAAGACCAAATTTTCTAAGCTTTCAACTACGTTGAATAAAATGGCTATCTCGAAATTTTGATTGGATGTGTTTGGGGGAATGATGGGCGTAGAGGAGCTAGTTGCCCTCCAATCACTTTCGACTATTAAAAGGGTACTATGCCCTCTGAATTTCCAATCGAATGAGCCTGTTTTGAAGTTTCTATGACAACACCTACAAAATCTTATATTTCCCAAGCTTATAACTGAAAATCCTGTCGCTGTGGTTTGTGGGGGATTGTTCTCTTCAAAAACATATTTTCTAACTAGAAATACAATACGATGACCACAATGTCTGACTGAAAGGTATGAGAGAATGTTGTGGGGGAAATGATGGGCGCGGGGGGGATAGTTGTCCCTCCAATCACTTTCGACTAGTAAAAGGGCACCATGCCCTTCGAATTTCCAATCGAATGAGCCTTTTCTGAAGTTTCTACGACAACACTCTTCTATAAAACCTTATATGCCCCCAGGGCATAACTTAAAAACCTTGCCCTCAGGGTTGTGGGGGAGTGTCCTCCTCAAAAACATATTTTCTATCTGGAAATTAACTACGCTGAACAACATGGCTATCTCAAAATTTTGATTATATATGTTTGGGGAAATGGTGGGCGTGAGAGGGGTGTTAGTCGCCTTCCAATCACTTTCAACTATTAAAAAGGGTACAAGCCACTCCATTTTCCAATTGAATGAGCGCTTTTCGAAGTTTCTACGACAACTTCTTCAATACGAAGTGCCCTGCTGTAAAGAAAAAAAAAATAATAAATAATACATTGTGCCAACCTCGTTCTTATATGCCCCCAGGGCATAACTTAAAACCCTTGCCCAAAGGTTGTGGGGGAGTGTCCTCCTATTTAATTAGTCCCCGTTTCTTGTCTCGTTCTCGAGTGTCCCCGTTTTTTACTTAGGCAGCACGATCCTGCTGCCTATGATTTATACAACAACTTTCTATATAAACCTTATATGCCCCCAGGGCATAACTTACAACCCTTGCACTGAGGGCTCTGAGGGGGCTATCATCCTAAAAGACCTAATTTAAAGAACGTTCAACTACGTTGAAAAAAATGGATATCTCAAAATTTTGATTGGATGTGTTTTGGAAAATGGTGGGCGTGAAAGGGGCGTTAGTCATTATCCAATCACTTTCAACTATTAAAAAAGGCACTAGCCCTTTCAATTTCCAATCAAATAAGCCCTTTTGAAGTTTCTACGACAATGCTTTCAATAAAAACTTTACATACCCCAGGGCATAACTTATAACCCTTGCCCTGAGGGCTGTGGGGGGAGGAGTTGTCATCCTTGAAAACCTAATTTCCAAAACTACGTTGAATAAAATAGCTATCTAAAAATTTTGATTGGATGTGTTTGGGGAAAAGGTGAGCATGAGAGGGGGGTTAGTTGCCCTCAAATAACTTTCGACTATTAAAAAGGGTACTATCCCTTTGAATTTCAAATCGAATGAGCCCTTTTTCAAGTTTCTACGACAAAGATTTCAGTAAAAACCTTATATGCCCCCCGGGCATAGCTTATAATCCTTGCCCAGAGGGTTGTTGGGGAGTGTCCTCCACAAAAATATATTTTCTATCTGGAAATCAACTACGCTGAACAAAATGGCTATCTCAAAATTTTGATTGGATATGTTTGGGGGATTGATGGGCGTGGGGGGAGGCTAGTTTCCCTCCAATCACTTTCGACTATTAAAAAGGGTACCAGCCCTTCGAATTTCCAATCGAATGAGCCTGTTTTGAAGTTTCTACGACAACACCTTCTATAATAGCCTTATATGCCCCCAGGGCATAACTTAATATCATTGTCCTGAGGGTTTTGGGGGAGTTTCCTCCTCAAACATATATTTTCAATGTGGAAATTAACTACGCTGAATAAAATGGCTATCTCAAAATTTTGATTGGATGTGTTTGGGGAAATGATGGGCATGGGGGAGCTAGTTTCCCTTCAATCACTTTCGACTAATAAAACGGGTACCATCCCTTCGAATTTACAATCGAATGAGCCTGTTTTGAAGTTTGTATGACAAAACCTTTTATAAAAACCTTACATGCCCCCAGGGCATAACTTAAAACCCTTGCCCTGAGGGTTGTGGGGGAGTGTCCTCCTCAAAAACATATTTTCTATCTGAAAAATAACTACGCTGAATAAAATGACTATCTCAAAATTTTGATTGGATGTGTTTGGGGGAATGATGGGCGTGGGGGGGGGGGCTAGTTGCCCTCCAATCACTTTCGACTATTAAAAAGGGTACTAGCCCTTTGATTTCCAAATCGAATAAGGCCTTTTCGAAGTTTCTACGACAACGCTTTCTAAAAAAAACTTATATGCCCCCAGGGCATAACTTAAAACCGTTGTCCTTAGGGTTGTGGGTGAATGTCTTCCTCAAAAACATATTTTTTATTCGGAAATCAACAACGCTGAAAAAAATAGCTATGTCAAAATTTTGATTGGATGTGTTTGGGGGAGTGATGGGCGCGGGGGGATTAGTTGCCCTCCAATCACTTTCGAGTATTAAAAAGGGCACTAGAACTCTCAATTTCCAATCGAATAAGCCCCTTTTGAAGTTTCTACGACGATCCCTTCAATAAAAACCCTATATGCCCCCAGGGCATAACTTAAAACCCTTGCCCTGAGGGTTGTTGGGGAGTGTCCTCCTCAAAAATATATTTTCTTTCTGGAAATCAACTATGTTGAACAAAATGGCTATCTCAAAATTTTGATTCGATGGGTTTGGGGGAATGACGGGCATGGGGGGGGAGATAGTTTCCCTCAAATCACTTTTGACTATTAAAAAGGGTACTAGTCCTTCGAAATTCCAATCGAATGAGCCTGTTTTGAAGTTTCTGCGACAACGCCCTCTATAAAACCTTACATGCCCCCAGGGCATAACTTACAACCCTTGCCCGGGGGTTGTGGGGGAGTGTCCTCCTCAAAAACATATTTTTTATCTGGAAATCATCTACGCTGAACAAAATGGCTGTCTCAAAATTTTCATTGGATGTGTTCAGAGAAAGGGTGGTTGGGGGGGGGGGGAGAGGGCTTGTTGCCCTCCAATCACTTTCGACTATTAAAAAGGGCACAATGAAAATGGGACAGAAAACTGGAACCAGTAAAAGCACTATATTTTACCCCTCCCCCCCTAATGTGCCAATATATAGCCGAAGTTATATATTTCCCATGTAATTTTTTCTATTTACTGATTTCACCAGCACTCATTCACTTTACATACTATACAATTTTGGCTATATATTGGCATTTTATGGAGTTTTGGTTGTAAAATACAATTAAAGAAGATCCAAAACGTGTTGACTGCAAATTTTCTTAATATTATGAAGTAATAATTGTTTTTTTTTTACATGTTTGCTTCCGTCCCAATTCTATCTTTTTATCCCAAAAATTGTTAACTATTGGTTTTCAAAGTAACCTTCGGTTAAATTAACACCCAGACCCCCTCCCCCCATAATGCCTGGAAGTGGTATTAAATACCAAAATTATAGAAGGCAAGGGACGCAAAATGTAAGTTTCATATTCCAGGGGGAGGGGGGAAATATACCATTTTAGTTTTTTCACTGAATATACAAAAAGGGTTTTTCAATAAAGTATCCCTAAAAATATTTTCTTTCAAAATCAAAGGGGACAAAAGCATCAAAGGGGTGGGGGATAGCCGATTCTCCAATTTACATCATTGATACCCGCATATTGATACCTGGCTTTTCTATAATTGAAAATTAACTCACTTCACTTTGACTTCTATCATTTTTTCATTAGAATATTTAGGGCAGCAATAATTTTATCAAATGTATTTCGTTAAATAATGTTCAAAATATATTTTAAAACTTTCATCAACAAGACAAACAGTGGTATCCTATACATTTACGGGTTTTAAGATTTTTGATTTTAAGAGTGTCTTTTTATCAGTGGTACCATTTCAGAAAACCTCAGGGGGGGCAAAGATCAATTTTGGGCCCCTGCCCAGACTCAGAATGTAATTAATCTGTTTGGTAGACTACTCTTCAAATTAGTCTTCGAATACTCATTAAAGCAACGCAATTTATTTAGATTTTGCCTATTGCAACCTGGTTAGGGACCAAAAAGCGTTACAATATGGAACATTTACCACACAAACTAAAAACTGAAAGTTACATGCAGTTACTCAACCAATGGATATCTCCTTGGTTTCATTTTTGTGAAGTCGTCCACAAGCTTTTCAAAATCAAGCTCCTTCACTACAGGCTTTTTAGAGAACATAAGGAGCAAATGCGAAAGTCGCTCGTTGTTCATTGTTGTCCGGAGGTAATCCTTCAGAAATGTCAATACAGAGGGATTCTTTCAATCCCTTAGGCTTTCGAAAAGATTTAGAGCGTTTGCCAGTATCTGTGGATGCTGCGATACATATGCACAAGCTATCAAAGCTTGACCCTTCAGCTCAATAACATTGACCCAAACCTTATCGAACTATGTCGTGAGTCAAAGGAAAATATTTAAGAGAAATGGGAGCTTCTTGGGAGGGTTGAAAGAGGACCGCTGTGAGCAGATTTGGATGGGGGAAGAGCATGCATAGCTGAGTTGGCCCCGGTTGGATTGGTGCTGTAGTGAGTTGTTAGTAGTAGTTGTACCCATAAAGTCAATAATCAACATAAAAAAGTTTTTAATTCCTGCCCCGAAAAGCAAAACTTCTCCGTAGTGGATAAAACAAAGCAAAAATCACAGACTGGGATGGTCTAAAAATTTCTTATCGTCAAAGCCGTGGAGTAAATTTTCAAAAAAAAAAGCCCCACATAAAGCAGTGGCACTTGACAAAAAATTGATTACAGAGACCATTGAGCAATTCGTCTCATTAAAAACAGTAAAAGCCTCATCTCGAGATAAGCCTTGGTTCAATGCTGGTTGTAGAAAGGTAACCAGGGCCAGAAAGAAGGCTCATGAGAAATGGCGTTTAACTGAATCAGACAAGGACCGGGCTGCTTTTATTAGCGCTCGGAACAAGGCTGTTAAAGCCACACGTCAAACTACAGCCGATTACAAACATAAGTTTGTAGACAAACTGAAAAGTGCCCCTGCAAAGCGGTGGTGGAGGGTCATTAAAGACGATCTACCGTCATCTACACCAATACCAACCCCCTTGTTTCACGTTGAAGGGACGATGATCCACTCAGGCCAGGAAAAGGCAAATGCTGTTGCACAAACTTTTTCAAGGACGTCCCATCTTGATGACAAAGGAGTGTCCCCTCCCTCATTCCACCATGAATGGATACGACAGTCACCAGCGTTAACATAACTATTAGTAAGGTGGTCAGAACGGTAAGCCAGCTGGATCTCACCAAAGCCCCAGGACCTGACACAATTCCCAATCTCATCCTCAAAAGATGTGTGCTTGAACTGGCTGGTCCTGCCTCTTTGTATAGAAAATGCTTTGCAGAAGAATCATTCCCGAAAGCCTGGAAAATTGCTTATGTGTTTCCTGTTCGAAAGTCAGAGTCCGACCTTACTAATGTAGGATTGTATCGTCCAATAAGTCTGCTGTCCTGCCTAAGTGAAGTTTATGAAAACGTCATTAATAAGTTCCTCCACCAATACATCGAGTACCATTTGTTGTTGGCAGACACGTAATACAGTTTTAACAGAAAACGATCTAAATTACACTGTCTGATTGCAAAGTATCGAGAGTGGGTTGAGCTCCTTTCTCAGGGGCACGATATTCGCCTTCTCTCCTTCGACACCGCAAAAGCCTTTGATCATGTATGACAAAAGGGACTTCTATGTAAACTGGAATCCTATGGAGTTGAAGATAGACTACTTAAGGTGCTTCCTGACTTTCATCGTCAACGTTCATTGAAGGTTGTCCTCGATGGCTTCATATAAAAAGAACACCCTGCCTTATCAGGAGTACCCCAAGGAAGTATTCTCGGGCCAACTCTTTTCCTGGTCTTCATAAGTGATCTAGGGGACAATCTTGTGAAGAAACCTCACCACTTTGCTGATGATACGACAACAAAAACATCAATTACTAAGGCGAATATCCCAGTGAACCCCAAAAGGAGCTTCAGGCTGACTTGGAGAGAATTAAAGCGTAAGTAGATGCGTGGCTTGTCAGTTTTAACGCATCAAAACGAAAGAGCTCCCAAAAAAAAGAAAGAGTTACCCAAAGATGCAAAAGTCCCCTCCCTGATGAGTCTATTCTTCTATTATTCATTCCGCGCATCAGACCTGCCATGAAATATGTATGTCCTTTCTTCACTGGTGCACCAAAAAGCCTCATCGCTCCACTGCAACGGATTCAAAATCGAGCAGCTCCAGCAGCAACCTCTGGCAACACGATAGCTAAAAACCCTATAGTTGACCCAGGAACGCTTTCACGTGGCGCCACTGTTAGTTTTCTACAAGTATATGCATAACCCTCCGTCAGAGAAGCTATCAAAACTCATTCCTGACAGAGAAAAGCCCTTGCGGTCAACCAGCAGTAGTACAGCTCGTCAGGTCAATCTTATGCAGGGTACTCTCCGCCAAGAATATCTGAAAATGACTTTCGCTCGACGATCATTCGTCACATGGAATAACTTTTCGGCAGAGGTAATCCCGGAAAATCGTTCCCTGACGTGTTCAAGAGAAGGTATAACAAATACCTCAGTGCTAGAAATTGAGGTAATTACCAGGACTAGTGGCATATCATCACCTGTGATGGAGCCACGAAGCCTGTAAAAAAAAACAAAAAATCGCTATTAAAAATTGTCATCAACACAACCATGAGCAGAATAATAAATTAAAATATGAGAACAAGCATCATTTTCTGTACTTAAGGAAACTGAATAACAATAAATCTAAAAGTAAAAAATTACAAAAAGAAATAAAAATGTTGCATTCTATAAGAAACAGCTCCTTAACAGTTTTCTTCAATAAATCTGATTTTTACTGATTTCTACATCACTTTTTACACTGTTTCATTTTGCAGTAAAACTTTAAAACTTTTAGTCTTAGATCTAAGTTTTTTGGTCTAACCATGGGATTCCATATATCCGTTTGCTTCTATGCTAACACGATTATTCGACCAGATTTGTGAATATCAAAGCTGTGTGCGAATTTCGGTTATAATCTATCCTTTTTCCCAAAATGTTATACAAGTTCATGAATTTCAACTTCTCCAATAATTTCAATGAATAAATCACATCAAATCGAAAGGGGCACTGAAAAATTGATATTGTCAGTTAGAAATTATAGAAAACTATACTCTAAACCTGATATTGGCCATAAGAATAAGTTGCTTCTAATAACAGCAATGGAATAAAACCTCAAAAGAGGTTGGAGTAGAGGCCAATTTAGATGGCTAGGCCTAATTTGAAAAAATAAGGCTAGTTTGTTTCCTTTTGTGTAGTATAGCCTGGGTTGTGTACAAAAAGGTCTTCATTGGGCATGGCAGTGAAATATATAAACTAGTATGGGGCAGGTGGATTCTAGCACTGATACTTTTGAGCAATCAAATTGTTTCTAAGCTAGGACAGAAGTCAAAAAGAAAAATATAGAATATACCATTTGATTTCTCAAATACTATTTGATTTCAAATATTTTTAAATGTCATCATTACTGACATTTTTTATGCATCCTAGTTCCTTACCGTAACATGAGAAGATATATGCCTTTCATAGGCTATTTTTAAAGCAGAATTAATACTGTTTTTATTTTTCAAAATAGGACACAAATAAATTGTCTAGTGTGACCCCTATAACAATTATCGCGTTAACATGTAAATTTCCTGTCCAACTTTTTAATGCGATATTTGGCTACAAAAGAAACCCTATATGTGGGAACCAAGGGTAAGCAACATCAACAACAACAACAAAAATAATAATACATTATACCCACATCGATCTTTACTATAAAAATGTCAAGCCTTCCAATCACTTTCGACTATTAAAAAGGGCACTGGGCCTTTCAATATCCAATCGAATGAGCCCTTTTTGAGTTTGTACTACAACGCTTTCTATAAACACCTTATATGCCCCCAGGGTATAAATTACAACCCTTGGCCAAAGGGCTGTTCGGGTGGTTGTCATCCTCTAAGACCTAATTTCGAGGACTTTCAACTACGTTAAACAAAATGGCTCAAACTTTTGATTGGATGTATTTTGGGAAATGGTGGGCGTGAGAGGGGCATTAGTCGCTCTCCAATCACTTTCAACTATTAAAAAAGGCACTAACCGTTTCAATTTCCAATCAAATGAGCCCTTTTGAATTTTCTACGACGACGCTTACATTAAAAACCTTATATGCTCCCAGGGCATAACTTTCAACCCTTGCCCTGAGGGCTGGGGGGATGTCATCCTCAAAGACCTGATCTCCAAAACTTTCTACTACGTTGAACAAAATGGCTATCTGAAAATTTTGATTGGATGTGTTTGGGGGAATTATGGGAGTGAGAGGGGGGTTAGTTACCCCCCAATCACTTTTGACTATTGAAAAGGGCATTAGTCCTCTCAATTTCCAATTGAATGAGCTCCTTTTGAAGTTTTTACGACAATTCTATCTATAAAAACCTTATATCCCCCCAGGGCATAATTTACAACCTTTGCCCTGAGGGCTCTGGTGGGTTTGTCATCCTTAAATACATAATTTCAAGAAGTTTCAACTACGTCGAACAAAATGACTATCTCTAAACTATGATTGAATGTTTTTGGGGAAATGGTGGGCGTGAGAGGGGGGTTAATTACTCTCCACTCACTTTCGACTGTAAAAAGTGTAATTACAATTTCCAATCAAATGAGCCCTTTTTGAAATTTCTTCAACAACTTTCTATATAAACCTTATATGCCCTCAGGGAATAACTTACCATCCTTGCACTGAGGGCTCTGAGGGGGCTATCATCCTAAAAGGCCTAATTTCCTGAACTTTCAACTACTTTGAACAAATGGATATCTCAATATTTTGATTGGATGTGTTTGGAACAATGGTGGACGTGGAAGGGGTGTTAGTTGCCTTCCAATCACTTTCGACTATCAAAAAGAACACTAGCCATTTTAATTTCCAATCTATAAAAACCTAATATGCCCCCAGGGAATAACTTACAACCCTTGCCCTGAGGGCCTTGGGGGATTTTCATCCTCAAAGGCCTAATTTCTAGAACTTGAAATTTTGATTGGATTTGTTTGGGGAAAAGGTGGGCTTGAGAGAAGTGTTAGTTGCCCTCCAATCACTTTCAACTATTAAAAAAGGCAATAGCCCTTTGAATTTCCAATGGAATGGGCCCTTTTAGAAGTTTTTACGGCAACGCTTTGTATAAAAACCTTATATGCCCCCCGGGCATAACTTACAAGCCGTGTCCTGAGGGCTGTGGGGGAGTCTCCTCCTCAAAAACATAATTTCTATCTGGAAATCAACTACGCTGAACAAAAAAAGGCTATCTCAAAATTTTGATTGGATGTGTTTCGGGAAATGGTAGGCGTGGAAGGGGTGTTAGTTGCCTTCCAATCAATTTCGACTATTAAAAAGGGCACATGCCACTTCAATTTCCAACTGAATGAGCCTTTTTCGAAGTTTCTATGACAACTTCTTCGATACGAAGTGCCCTGGTCAAACGGAAAAAAAAATAATAAATAAAACATTGTGCCAACATCGTTCTTATATGTCCCTAGGGTATAACTTAAAACACTTGCCCTAAGGGTTGTGGGGGAGTGTCCCCCTTAAAAATATATTTTCTATCTGGAAATCAACTACGCTGAACAAAATGGCTATCTCAAAAATTTGATTGGATGAGTATGGGGAAATGGTGGTCGTGGAAGGTGTGTTAGTTGCCTTCCAATCACTTGCGACTATTAAAAAGGGCACAAGCCACTTCAATTTCCGATCGAATGAGCCTTTTTCGAAGTTTCTCCAACAACACCTTACACCTTCGATACGAAGTGCCCAGGTAGGGAAAAAAATAAAATAATAATACATTGTGCCAACATCGATCTTTACTTAGGCAGCGCGATTGCGCTGCCTATGATAACCCTAGAAAGCGGGAGACTAGCCTATGTCAAAGAGCAAAAAAACTCATTGTAAAGCAAAGAAATAAAAAAAAAATCCTAAAAACTGATTCTCCTACGTCAATGTGCTGTCGAAATACATAATACTACGAAACCCGGGCTTTCGTAGTATTATCCCTGCGGCAGTAAGGTTTGGGGACAAGCGTGTTACTTGTCTCTGTAAAAAAGACCAGCAATTGAAACTTCGAATCTACTCCAAATGCGCTAGCTGTGGCTCAGGGTTTTTCATATTCATATTATATATTATATAACAGTCTTAACTGAATTAAATCTTTTGTTGGGTAAAAAAAAATTAATATTCACATATTAACGCGATAATTGTTATAGGGGTCACACTAGACAATTTATTTGCGTCCTATTTTGAAAAATAAAAACAGTATTAATTGTGCTTTAAAAATAGCCTATGAAAGGCCTATATCTTTTCATGTTACGGCAAGGAA
>NC_142801.1:296298-324151 GCF_049724085.1 Artemia sp. Qi Xiang Cuo
ACCTGTATTTATTGTTCACATTATTCTTGCTTCATAAGCTTGGTATTCTTCTTAGATAGTTGACCATCATTTATTTTGAATATATCAACAACTAAAGCATTTTTCACAGCCTATAACCTTTTTTTTACACTGCAGAAAAATTCAAACTGAGGGTGTTCCAGAGTTTGATTATCATTAAATATAATTAATTATTTATTATTATTTTCGTTCCCCGACAATGGATAAAACACAAAATTACAAGCTATTAGTGTTAGTATCAATCCAAAACGGATGCTGTGTCTGCCCCTTTTGCGTCTTATGAGTATTTTGCAGCATAATTGTGTTACAGTCTAATTTTGCATTTTGGGCTGAAAGTTAAAATTTTTTTACAATCATTAATGATTATCCGGTCCCGGGAATAAAAAACAGCGTCTATATAAAAAAAGAGTTGAGATATGCTCTATTTCTGTTAAGACACGTCTCTTAATCACAGCAATGGACAACAAAGGAAAAGAAACTATTTGAAGGACTATGATAGCTGCTGCAAACGATAACTGGCATTAGAACGAACTTCATAGTTACAAGACAGTATTCTGTTATCCTCTTAGGCTTTGATTTTTTTTAAATATAGGAAATATTATAACTAACACTATTTTAAAGATAGTAGTTGACCTAGGTCAAACAAATTTCAGCGATATTTTTAGAGTCTGATTCCTGTACATTTTGTTTACATGGCTTTACTACTTTCTTTAAAATATCATATTAGAAAGCTGTTGTTCACTCAAACGCTTAAGATATACACATAGAAAGCATAAATAGAGAATAGGTAAAAAGTACTATACGCTAGTCTATTAAAGTAACTTTTGTGCCCCATCATCCAAATAATAACCAGCCTCGGTGGTAAAGATATGTTCTAATTCTAATAAAACACACCTCTAATCACAGAAACAAACAATAAAGAAAATACACTGTTTGAAGGACTAAGATGGTTGGCGTAAATGATGCTAGCATTAAAATGAGCTCCATTGTTCCAAAACAATATTGTCTTGTAGTCCTAAATTTGTTACAAAAGTTTTATCCAGTAGCGTTGACTCACATGTGGAGAAGAGAGGGACAGGGGGAGGGGGAAGGATTTTGTTCAAAATCTAGGGGTAATTTTGTTGTTATTTTTCAACGAAAAAAAATCAACAAAATATAGGAAGTGAAGAAAATATAGGAAGAGCTCCCCCCCCCCACCCCATTGAGGCTCCTAATTTTATCTATTGTACAGTGTAATAAAACAGTAAAGGTCTAAATTCTTCATCTGACGAATTTTTATATCATTTGGATGAATGAGTTTTTTAATACACTATTAATCGACATTCGCAAAAAAATTGGGCCTAAAACCAACGTTTTTTGTTTGGGGGGGGGGGGGTGCAAACAAGGTAATTTGTAGACCACAGTTTTCTTAGCTTCCCTTTAGGTCATCCAGGTAAATATTGAGAAGAACATTCTTCTTTTCAGCTTCCATATGCAGCTTTAAGCCTAGAAATCAGCATCAAAACGGAATTTTGAGTATTAAAACAATACTAACTTAGTAAGTTCTTCTAAAATATCGGTATAACTAGCCCTGTATACAATAGCATTAGCATCAAAACGGAATACTCAGTATGAAAGTCAGTAAGCTCCTGTAAAATGTCAATGTAACTAATAATTATGTAAAAAAATACTATTAGCAATGTTTACATTGATTTTGTCAACAAAACTCTATCATTTAAGTAAATGAATTCGTTAAGCCTCCATTTAGGATAAAAATATGAGTTTTATTTTTAATCCACAGCGTGTTTGATGTCGAATCGAATTCAAGCCTCTGAAATTGGATGTTTACTTCTAAATTTCAAGGCCCAATTTGACAACCTATATGAAGTTTTTTTATTTCTTAGTCTTAGGCAGTGCAATAGCGCTGCCTACGCAAAGAGCGATATACCTTGAATGTATTATTGTTTTTTCCCCTGACTGATTCCTATGGAAGCAGATAACGTAGAAACTTAGGAGGCTTTAAAGGTGGCATATTTGATTGTAAATTGAAATTTCGAGTTGGTCAAAGCCCTGGTCAATCGTCAGCAAAGTCATCCTTTGATGTCCTATTGATAATTCACATGTCTAAAAGCTGAAAATGTCTAAAAAAAACATTTCAAAATAGATAATCTAAAGATGCTGAAAGAAGTTAAACAGATAACAGACAATCCACAACAGAGATGATTATTAAAAAACCGTAAGATAAAAGCTCCAGCGAGAAATAAAAACTGATAAAACAATGAGTATAAAGATTTAACTTTGTCTCTTTAGACAAAAAATAAAGTTTCACCACTGATGCTTTAGAAATGAGATCATCCTACAATTTTTACATTATCAGCAATAAAAAGTAATGAATTGTTCAAACATAAAAAATCTGTAAAATTATTAAAAATTTCCTGATTTAACTCATAAAACTATGAGCCCTTACACGATGAGAACAAAGCGAATTTAAAATGCTCAAAACACTACAAAAACTAAACTCTACAAACATACAAAAAAAGAGGCAAAAGAGATAAAAACATTAAAATATTACGATTGCTCCTGGAAGCGAAATCGAGGGCAAGGCAAGTGTCAGCGTAAAATTTGAGTGACGTAACTTGAAATTGGACTGGATAGGATAGTCTTTCAATATTCCAACATCGTAAATGTTCAATTTGCCACCCACTAAGGATAGCCTACTTCATATAGAAAATAACAAACAAATATAAAGGTTATAAAGTGGAAAGAGAAAACATTTATTGGTACTTGTATGAAATACCCCCTATCTAATATTCTTCATCTAAGTAACACCTAAGTATAACCGTTTTTTTTCGTCGATGACTTTTTAACAAACAAATATGAGCTATATATTTGCATATTACGGGGTGGGGATGGGGGTAAAGTACATCTGTAGTTTCCATAATTTGGTTAATTAAGTATTATATTTTCTTCATATTTTGTTATATTTCATTAGGATTAAACGTCAGAAAAATAGACCCACTATACATTACCCCCCCCCCCCTAATGTGCAAATATATAGCCCAAATTTGAATTTTTAAGTATTATATTTTAATCTTACTTTGATATATTTTATTAGGATTGAGCTTCAGAGAAACACATATGAAGAATATTAGGTAGGGGTATTTCATACAAGTACCCATTTTTTATTTCAAGTCGATTCTAATCAATCCTAATCGATTTTAAGTCGATCCAAGGACAATTTTTTTCTCATCGTTTTGAAAAAAAGACTTGGTAGTCTGACAACTTTGGTCTCTCATAAAGGTTTCATTAAGGGTGTGCATATCCTTCGTTAACTCCTTCGGCTACGTCACTAACTTTCAAACTTTAGGAGGACATTTTTAGACAGCTGTCTCTGTTAGTAATTAAATAAAAAAAACAATTTTTTTTAACAGAAAGTAAGGAACGACGTTAAAACTTAAAACGAACAGAAATTATTCCGTATATGAAAGGGGCTGTCCCCTCCTCAACGCCTCGCTCTTTACGCTAAAGTTTGACTTTCCTCTATTTTTGTTAAACAATAAAAAAAACTTAAGCGTAAAGAGCGAGGCGTTGAGGAGGGAACAGCCCCTTTCATATACGGAATAATTTCTGTTTGTTTTAAGTTATAACGTCGTTCCTTACTTTCAGTTAAAAAAAACTTGTTTTTTTTATTTAATTTTTCAACGTTTTGAATTAATGCAGGTTTTTAATTTGGCTCACTGTACATGGATAATTAAAAAAAACTTGAATATTAATTTTGCTTTTTTTTGGTTAAATGGCTTTCTCGAAAGTTGTTTAATTTTATTTAGGAACATTTTTATTAGTATTAAATATGCGTAACTTACGAATTAATTTACGTAGCGAACCTCTATATTCTTATATTTTTAATAAGTATATTAGAGGGTTCGCCCCCTAGTCAATACCTTGCTCTTTAAGCTAAAGTTCGAATTTTGTTCCAATTCTTTAAAAATCACCCCTTAATCACAAATGCCGTTAATTAGAATAAATAGCTCTTATGAAAGTAATTTGAAAAAAACTACCTTTTCTAAAGAGTTAAAGAGGCTGAGTCACAAGTTCGAACCTTAAAACGTACAGGGATTAGGAGGTACAGTTGGGGGGCTGCCGCCCCCAAACCCCTGCTTCCGTATATGAAAAGGGGCTGTGCCCTCCTCAACGCCTCGCTCTTTACACTAAAGTTTGACTTTCTCACAACTCTTTTTTTTTAAACAATAAAAACTTTAGCGTAAAGAGCGAGACGTTGAGGAGGGCACAGCCCCTTTCATATACAGAAGCGGGGGTTTGGGGAGCGACAGCCCCCCCACAGCACCTCCCAATTCCTGTACGTTTTAAGGTTTGAACTTGTGACTCAGCCTCTTTAACTCTTTAGAAAACGTGGTTTTTTTCAAATAATTTCTGCACGTTTTTGTACAGTTTATTGCTTATTTAACTCTTTAGAAAACGTAGTTTTTTTTAAATAATGTTACCAAAGCAGTGGAGACTTACCTGTAACCTGAAGGCCGACTCTGATATTCTTCTGGAGACGCCTGTTGAGCCGAAGGATTTAATAGATTGGATTTAAAAAAGAAACTGAGTTTCTTTTTTAAACATTATATTCAATATAAACTCAACGGCTCGCTCTTTGCGCTAAAGTTTTTATTGTTTAAAAAAAAGAGTTGTGAGAAAGTCACAACTTTAGCGTAAAGAGCGAGGCGTTGAGGAGGGCACAGCCCCTTTCAAATACGGAAGCGGGGGTTTGGGGGGTGGCAGCCCCCCTACTGCACCTCCTAATCCCTGTATGTTTTAAGGTTCGAACTTGTGACTCAGCCTCTTTAACAGCCCCCCAACTGTGCCTCCTAATCCCTGTACGTTTTAAGGTTCGACCTTGTAACTCAGCCTCTTTAACGCTTTAAAAAACGTAGTTTTTTCAAATAATATAAAAAAGAAACTGAGTTTCTTTTTTAAACTTTAAATTCAGTATATAAAAAATTTCCTCTGACGGGGAATCGAACCCGGATCTTCCGTCTGACAGTTAGGAGTATCGACCACTGTACCAAAAAGACACAATTGTTCTTGTATGTTTAGTCTGTGGAATCTATTTTTGACGCAAGCAAATCCCCACGAAACTTGATATTTGGTTTTTGGAAAACAGGGAAGGAGTGATCGGATTGAGCTGAAATTTCGAGGATAAGGTCCCAGGGCCCAAAAAAGCTTATCTTCTAAATTTCAGCCCGATCGGACAACGTTAAAGGGCGGCTGTGGTAGGAAAATTTAACATGGGCTCTTATAGGAAAACGAGGTTTTTCGTAAATGTAAATTCGAGGGATAATTTTTTCGGTCTAAAAATATCAAAAGGTCCTAACAGTTCGAATTACGCTTCGAATGAGTCCTCATTCACCCGGATCCGTTGCCAACTGTGGCCTGTAGGCGTGGCTAATAAAATAAAGAAGAGAAATGAACATTAAGTGGCTATATCTGGTTTTTCGAAAACAGGGAAGGAGTGATCGGATGGTGTCGGATCGGAGGAGTGACC
The DNA here is from genome assembly GCF_049724085.1 of Artemia sp. Qi Xiang Cuo. Taxonomy (NCBI): domain Eukaryota; kingdom Metazoa; phylum Arthropoda; class Branchiopoda; order Anostraca; family Artemiidae; genus Artemia; species Artemia sp. Qi Xiang Cuo. The sequence goes on from NC_142801.1 coordinate 301,844, forward strand.
AGGGAAGGAGCTGAAATTTCGAGGATAAGCTCCCGGGCCCTAGAAAAGCTTAACCTTTAAATTTCAGCCCAATCGGACAACGTTTAAGGGGGACTGTGGTGGGAGGGTCGAAACTTCCGGCCCAGTTTACCCCATGAAGATAAAGTCGGAGGAGGATGAAATTTTGCACGTTTCTTAGTTTGAGCTTGGGCTACAAAATGCGATCACCGCCGTCTCTCTGCGACCTCTAGGACCGGAAATCGCTTAACATTGTGGTGGGTCGCCTCTTTAAAGAGGCACAAGTGTGCCTCCTTGACTAAATAATCTTTGGCTTAAACAGAGAGGTATTGACTAGGGGATGAACCCAATCATATACGTAAGGTTTTCTGTCGTTTTAAGTTTTGATGTTGCTCCTTACTTTCAGTTAAAAAACTTGTTTTTTTATTTATAATTTCTGATCTTTATTTAAATAATGCTGGGAAATCGGGCGCCCCCTTCATAGCAATGTCCCTTCTCCCATGAGAACTTCCTTCATGGTAAGATCCTACCACATAACCCTCGACCCACTCCCCCTCCCCTACTACCAGAAAAAATCCCCTCTGAAAACGTCTGTATACTTCCCAATAACCAATACTATATGTTAACATTGGGTAAAGTTCATAACTTTCAGCCCTCTCCCCGGGGACTCCGGGGGACTAAGTCATTCTAAACGACATAGTTATCATATTTTTGACCATGCTGAACAAAACGGCTTTCTCAAAATTTTGATCAGGTGACTTTTGGAAAAAATGAGCGTGGGAGGGGGCCTAGTTGCCCTGCATTTTTTTGGTCACTTAAAAAGGGCACTAGAACTTTTAATTTCCGTTCGAATGAGCCCTCCCACGATATTCTAGCACCACTGGGTCGATACGATCACCCCTGGAAAAAAAACAAACAAACAAACAAATAAACACGAATCCGTGATCTTTCTTCTGGCAAAAAATGCAAAATTCCACAATTTGGTAGACAGGGGCTTGAAACCTCCGCAGTAGGGTTCTCTAATATGCTGAATATGATGGTGTGATTTCCATTAAGGTTCTACAATTTTAAGGGGGTCTCTCCCCCTTTTTTCGAAAATCAGCCAAATTTTCTCAGGCGCGTAACTTTTGATAGGTAAACTTGATGAAACTTATATAATTGAAATCAGCATTAAAAACTAATTCTTTTGATGTATCTATTGGTATCAAAATACCGTTTTCAACAGTTTCGGTTACCATTGAGCCGGGTCGCTCCTTACTTACAGTTCGTTACCACGAACTGTTTGAAACTAGATTCTAAACTATTGCTATCGCTATTATAATGCAATGTTTCCAACTCAATGTCGCAGATGGCGTTACGCTTCACTCGGAATGGGTTGGGCTTTGCAGAGGAAACTGGCTGAGATCCAAGTAGTGCCGTCAAAACTCCACAATGACAATCCCCTGGAGGACATCGGAAGCATTCAGAGCGATCTGATATTCTGCCAAACAAACAAGTATTTAATGTCAAATGGGGGAAAAAAATCAATTTAAGAATTGGGGCAAATTTCCGAGAATATAACATTTTTCTATTCGCTATAGCGTAAACTTACTTAGAATCTTATGCACCTAAAATAAAAATTGAAAATTCTTAATAGAAGTGAAGATAATTAAAGCCTAAAACACGTGAAATCACCGTATATTACAAGGGTTCTTCTCTCCTCTTCCTCAACCGTCCTCATTTATACTAGGCTACTGTTTGTCCTTTATTTACCCCCCCCCCCCCCCCCCCAAAAAAAAACAAAAAAACAAGAAACAGAGTTCATCTATAAATCAACGTCCTTACATAAATATTAAGCCCCGTTTTTTCTGTTATAACCAAGTTATAATTTATAGCCACATAAATAATTTTGAAGAAAATTGTGTATTTAACATATCTTGCATTCACTCTTAGTTATTGTGAAATCGTTTACTTAGATTTCTGTGAATAAACTTTTATTTTGAGCATTTTGATAGTATGTCCTTTAGTCTGCAAAGATACTCCGAGTCTAATTTTTGACTCGTTCCACTCTCATATTTATTCTGCATTAAAAAGAGAAAAAGGGCTCTACACATTTTGCCCCAAAATAATCTAATTTGGTAATTGAATTCGATTGCAACTTTCAAGAAGAAGCTAATAACGCACAATCATTATATATTTTAAAATAAAAACATAAACATTTTTGCCTGTAATTTTCTCACCTTCTTTTTTAAAACACTAAATAAATAGGAGATTAATGGATGGACTAGTCTGATGAAATTACACAAATATGAAAATAAATCAAAAGATTTGGAACAGAAACTAGCTGGCAATTAGGCCGCTCTGCATCAAAGACCATACTTTAGTGACAATTAGGCCCTAAAACCTAGCAAAATGAATGCTCAAAATGGCGAAGAAGATAAATTACCAGTTTAGATTACATTTATAATCAAGTTCTTAGACACTGTAATATTACAAAAAGGTTTGTTTAAGAAATTAATTTAAAAAAATTTGTAAATTAATTAAATTTTTTTAATTGATTAAAAAAAAAATTTAATGCCCAATAATCTTCCAAGCGTAAAGCTACCACAAATTACCATCAATAAATAAATGAAACCCAAAAAGAACAGAAATTATAATAAATATCTGAGTAAACTCAAAACGAGCAAATATCAAGACCAGAACATAATTTGCACTTTGTTGAAAACAAAATACATTTTAAATGTTTTCACTTTTTTAACTTTAATAAATAAAAAATTATTAAGCCTTTAAGGAATAAATATATTAAACTGACAATCTACGTTCATTGTTTTTTTCTCAGTAAAGTGCAAATTATGTTCAGATTTTTTTTTCAGTGCCTTTCACATTAGCTGTTCGGGCTAATTCAAATTCATCTATAATTTTGCATGAAGTCATACATACTAACAACTCCTTTCCCAACTTTCCCCCAGTCTTTATAGTTTTGCTTTAATTACACTGTTATTTAATTCAATATCAACCAGGAACGTTCCAACGACTATATCATCCGACATATCTAAATTGTGCATTGGCATAATCATCGTTTTGTTCTTTTGTTTCAAGTCGTATGGTGGCAAATTAGCAATTTCAGTTTAACTTGACACGAATTCAATACTTCAGTGCAAATGAACTAAAGTGCAAATTCTTTTCTGGTCTTGAGAAGGCCAGAAAATATTTGGAAAAGGTTGGGTAATATTAATTGTTGAAAGATCCATCAGTTCAAGAATTTATTTCACTGTAATTTTTATTTATTTTCAATGCTGTAAGAACTGGAAAAGAAAATATTTGTGATATAATTCGTTTTCAGCTAAGCGCAAATGACGCAGTAGACTTTTGGTTTTTATTTACAGTTAAAGAAGGGGTCAGTATCCAAACTCTTGTTTGTAGTAAAATTATATTCGTCTTGAACAACTTTAGAAACAACTAATAAATTAAACTGAGTGTTTGATGCATAATAATATTCATTGATGAAACCTCATTTGTTTCAATTTTTATTGCTTGTATTTAGTTTTAGGCACAAAAGAAAATATCTATAATAAAATTGGTTTTCAGTATGGCGCCAATGACGCAGCAGGTTTTAGACTTTTAGAGTGAGAAAAGGAGGCGATACCCAAACTCTTGTTTGTTGGGATTTTTGTTCGTTTCAAGCTTGATTTGCATATTCAATTTAAGTTTACCTCTTTTTAAGATTTACTTACTTATTTACGTCAATGCATTTTGTATGTTTGTTTGTATTGATTGTTTTTTTAATTTCTTTTCGTTTTAATTTTCATTTATACTTCAATAGCAAAATTACAGTGAAATAAATTCTTGAGCTGATGGATCTTTTAACAACTAATATCACTATACATCATTTTTCATTTATTCTTTAATAACTATTTCTAGTAGTTTTGAGTTTGAATTTTAACAGGTATTTGTATCTGTTGAGCTTAAGTTTAAAATGGCCTTACTTTTCTTTGGAAAACCTATTTTTCGGAAAGTTTTTTTTTAATGAATAAATAATAAAACATTGGAGCTGCATGGCCTTAACTATAGGCAACGCAATAGCGTTGCCTCTGATACAAAATACTCGCATCGTTACAAAAATCCTTATTTTAACCTCTTGACTTAAGGTGTATTTACCGCTTTCCATGCTTTTTTCATTTCCCATTTATGCAAATAAATTTCTGAAATTTTCCGTTTCAAATCATAAAAATATTACGGTAATTTTTAAACTACGGAAAATTGCTAACAGTTGAATCATTTGAATATATTTTATACATTTAATTTCCCTGACTTATAGAATGAAAATAACTTGAATAATCCAAGGTTTCTATGCTAAGAGCATGACGTCTGTTATGTTTTGATGCCGTTTAAACCATATAGTTTATCAACTATAAAATGGTCCTTGTCCATGATCCAGTACGTTTTTATTTCCATACTCTAAATTATCGAATCAAAATTATTTTTGAAGTAAATTCTACAAGTCGTAAACGGAACAGATGTTGCACTTGAAGCACTTGTATGGAAATAATTAATTAATTAGCAAAGTAGCATTCCTTCTTGAACAAATAAATCAGCTACTTGGCAAGCGAATACGATCCAAGACATGCAAGTAAATCCGTATGCCGATCCAGAATTCGATTCTGTAATGTAAGCTACTTTAATGCAAGAATGTAGAATGTTCTAAGAATGGTCAGCTAAAAGGAATCTGCCAACCAGATGCAAATTTACATTCTTACATACCCAAAGTAAGCCAATGTGAACAGGATGAATAAGCAGTTCTCATACGGCATTATTGTTAATTGGCCGTTCAGATCCCTGAAATTTCAGAATGAAAACTAAACAGAAAAAAAACATGAGATTACGCTACGTCAGGATAAGTGAAGTGAATTATGCAGGCCAGGATTTATCAATAGGCCCACTAGGTCCGGGCCAAGGGGCGCACAAAGCCACGGGACACAATAAATTATCATTGAGTGATTTTTTTTTTAAACAAAAACTGGACTGATGTGATTTATCGTCAAAGAACTTTTTTTTTCTCATCGTTGAGAAAACTCTTAAGTGGAACTTCTTCTTCTTTAGGAAAACTCAAAACTGAACTGTAATTTTGTCTCTCTTCTTTCTCTCTTCTTCACTTCTTCTTCTCTCTTCCCTTTTTTTCGCTCATGATAACCTAAGTTAAATGAACCTAACTTGACCACTGTGGCCATATTTGACCACTGTCATCACTGTAGCTTGTGCTCCACCCCCTTGCTGTCTATTCACAGGAAAGGGATTTTAAAACAACACAGGAATTCCGTGGCCACTTATAAACTGCCAGATGTCTCCCAGGAATGGCAGCTGAGAGTTTGGTATCACCTCTCTCTTTCATTATTTTTGGCTCATCAGTCGTGTTCTGTTCAGTGCTTCCACTGTCATTAAATTTTCGGGGACTTCTTCAAAACTCTCAAAAAGGGAGCGGTAAAAAAGCTTGGGCCTGCAAGCGGCAAAGCTTTAAACCCAGCCCAGGAATTATGCCTGTCTGTAAGAAATCTTTAGGGGTAGAGTGGACCAAAGAAGCCACGTGCACGCGCTTGGTTCCTCTGGCTTTTTCTGAGGAAGTAAGCCCAAGTATTGTCAAAGTCAATTTCAAATTAACGCGTGAATTGGAGGTGTCAGACCAGCCCCTTCCTATAGATATGCGTCTTGAATTGCTACAGGTTTTAGAACTTACTTGTGCAAAACTTTGCTAATTTCGCATTGTTCACTGAAGAGCCTGTTGTTTGAAAAAGAGAAAGGTCAGATTGCCACCCGGGATTATATTTTTTTCTTCCCATAGATGTTGAAACAAATAGAGGTCAGATTCTGCAAAGTCTTAAGGTCAGATTTTTTCACTAATTCAGGGTCACGCCATATACAAAAACAAGAGAAGATAACGGGGAATATAGTTAATATTAAAAAAAAAAATTGAAAGAGTCCTAACGTCCTTACTTCACAAAGGTTCAGCTAAGAGCTAAGACTGTCAAAAAGGTCTATTATTTCAAATTATCCAGATTGATTAAAAATTAGAACAATTCCTTATTGCAATATTTGCTCTTTTTGAAGCTAGTCATGTATGCCTTTTGGGGACGGGGTCACTTAATTGGCTACTGGTTTTGTTTTATAGCTACATTAATTTATGTCTTATAATTAAATTTGTGTACATAGAGTTAAGTGTACACTCACCCCAGTTTCTATTTAGGGATGCATTATTATTTAAATTTTGTTTCTATTTCTTGCTATTCAGTTTATATTTAAAACATGTTTTATTTCAAAACATATTGTATTCAACATATTAATATTATTCCAAGTAATTCGGCCGTTCCTAATTCTAATTGTTTCCTCAAATAATACGGAGTGGTTGGAATTATCTTCAAAAATTGGTTGCTTAAGGATGAACCAAGGGATTTTTGATTAATATTACAATTAGTGATTTTACTATTCTTCTTTTGCGGTGATGTAACCGGTTCTCCTAAGTTTTGAAGGGTTCTATCAACGTGGTAATTTTATAAACTGTGCGGTATTTGATGTTTCCCTCTTTGATAAGTCCTTAGGGTTTTATCCTTACGAGAAATAAAAAGATTTATAATAGTTAAGTTGTTTTTACAATTTGTAGGTAAAATGTTTTTAAACAAACTTTTTTCGATTTGAAGTAATTTTTAGAATGTAAGGGAAATAAACCATGTTCCTGGTTTTCTTTGAATCTTCTGCAGATACGAGAAGTAGGACTTCAAGAGGATATCTCCTTGGGAAGTTGGGTATTAACAAGGGAAGTTGGGTATTAACAAGGGAAGTTGGGTAACCATTTTAAAAATATTTCTCTAGCAAAACCTAATTCCTTTTGAGTATATGGCTCTTAACAAATATTAATTAAAAAAAAATTCTGCAAAACAAGTCTTTTAAAGAAAAATAAAGAGCTCTACTAAGTCTAAAAATAAACCAAGTCATATAGCCTTCCAAGTGTAAAACTACCACAAATCACCATCAATAAATAAACGAAACCCAAAACGAACAGAAATTACAATAAATAACCGAGTCAAACTCAAAGCGAGCAAAAATTAAAATGAGTAGGGCTGACAGCCCCTCATGCCTTCCTAAGATCAGGGGCGTCCCGAGGGGGCCCCCCCCCAACTTTTTTGGCATTCGGCAGAAATTTTGCAAAATCGGCCGAAATTTAGCAAAATTCTTGGTTTCTTCAGAAAATTAGGCATAAATCAGGTAGCGATTCGGTAAAATTTGCGAAAATCGCCCCCCCCGTTAATAAAATAAGCCTCAGGACCCCCTGCCCAAGACCAGAACATAATTTGTAGTTTACTGAAGAAAAAAACTAATGACCGTGAATTGTCAGTGGGATATACATATACTGGCATTTATTCCTTAAAGTTTTAATAATTCTTGATTTGTTTAAGTAAAAAAAAGTGAAAACATTTAGATCTAATTGTTTTTTCAGTAAAATGCAAACTAAGACTCAATTCATTTTTGACTCTTAAAAAGAGCACTATAACTCCCAATTTCCAATCAAATGAGCCTTATCCAAAGTTTATACAACCACCAATTCCATAGAAAAATTTAATGCCTGCGGGGAAGAACTTATAATCCTTGCCTCCAGGTTCTGGGTGGCTGTTTCAAGCCCGAAGGCCTTTTTATACGATCTTTTGACTGTTTTGAACAAAATGGCTATATCAAAATTTTTATCGGGTGCGTTTTGGTAAAATAAGACGTGAGCTGGGGCTAGTTGCCCTCTTATCATTTTTGACACTTAAAAAGGGCACTAGAACTTCTGATTAGCAATCCAATTGGCCCCCTCCGATGTTTATACGACCACCCTTTCTATAAGGAGCTTATATGCCCCTGGAGCATAACTTACAACCCTTGCCTTGAGGGCTGTGGGGGGGGGGGTGTTGTCGTCCCAAAACACATAATTACTGGACCTTTCAAATATACTTAATAAAATGACTATCTCAAAATTCTAATTGGATGTGTTTGTGGAAGGATGGGTGTTCAGGGGGGGGACTCCAAGCACTTTAGACTATTTAAAAGGGCACTGGCCCTTTCAATTATCAATCGAATGATCCCCTTTCCAAATTTCTACGACTACTCCTTTTACACGGAGTGCCCTGGTTAAAAAAAAAACAAGAACCAAATCCGTTTCCCCACTTAAAAAAAAATCAATATATTATTTAGTTTCATCGCTCTTTACTTAGGCAGTACTATTACGCTGTCTATGAATAGGTAATCAATCCACAAGAGTTATTCCTACACCTCTTTTAATCTGAGAAGGGTAGTTAGACTTGAAGTGAAGGTATCTATTATTTTATCCAGGTTTTCTGTAAACTGTAAAATTGAATTTATCTCTACGATGCATAGCTTAGTGAACAGATGTAGGAATGGTATTTTACCATCTTTTTCTACCTCTATAGTGAATTGCAGGTTTCTATTATAAGTGCTTACATTGTTCAAAAAGCCTTTCACCTCATCTTCACCATAATTCCAAAATGATACGACATCGTCGATGAGTCTTCCCCCAAAAAAATGCTTAAGAATATAAACATTAAGTGCCCTACTTTCAAGATTTTTGACGTTAATATTTGCAAATTTAAGGAGATCTGATAGAGGGGACCCCATAAAAACACCTTGTATTTGTTGGTAATGCCCAAATTATAGTCTGGTCCTTAGAGGGCATGGGGGCTCTTCAACCCTACTTTACTAGTTTCTTACTTTATTAGTTTCTACTTGTTTTAAATTTACTTGGTTATCTATTGTAATTTCTGTTCATTTTTGGGTTCCATTTATTCCAGGGTGGTGGTTTGTGTTACTTTTAGATCTAAAAAATTATTTGACTCTATTTTTGCTCATGTTTGGTTTAATGTAGGTTTTTACTTTTCTTTGAAGTTCTTTTGTTGGAAAAGTTATTTTTTTCCAAATTTATTTCTGTTTCGTTTTTAACTGACATTGTCTTTTTAATTGGCTAAGAAAATAATGTTTCAAATCTTCTCGGTTTTCTCTTTAAAAATGCAGATTTTGGCTTACAATTAATATATGTTGGGCGAAGTTTTGCAAGAATTTTTAACAATATTTTTTTATAGTACTCTGGATTCATGGGTACAGTGGAAAAATTCAATGAATGGTTTGAAAATCTTTGGGATTTCAAACAATCCCAAAGATCATCTTTGAGACCCCTTTGTAGCAGCCCTAGCTGTTTTAGTCCAGTAAATCAACGAAAAAAATCGACGATCTGGGACAAAATTGCAATATAAATGATTTTTACACCATTTTCTAGAGAAAAAAAAATCTGTAGAATATATCAAAAGTCCCCAAGAATTGCCTTGGCGGAACAGGGTGAAAAACAGGGGGAAAGGGGAAAATCCAGGGGAAAATTCGAAAATCTGCGATCGGTAGTTTTAATGCTGAAAATGGCATTCCTGATGCTCTTGGGCCCAAGAAGATCGAATACGCGTTTTTTTTAGTGCTGTGTAGTAATTTGTTCCCCCATTTTCCCACTTACAAGGGGAAAGAGGGGGAAAATCAAGATCCTTCACAGCAGTCTGCAAGACTTGTTTTCTGGGGTTTCCCAGTGCGAGAAGAATGAATATGTTACTTTGATTACTCTGTCATTAGCCTTTCACCTCCCCCCCTATTTTCTAGTTACAAGGGAAAAAAGGGGGAAATCAAGATATCTTCTAAAAGGAAAAGATAGTCAGACGACTCAGCAGAATTTGGAGGGGAGACAAAGGTCTATCAACTCGGTTTTAAAACCCTCTAATACAGTTTCGACGAGAGTTTAATATCCTATTCCCTGCTGCTTCTCTTTTCCACTTTGCTGGAGATTCACTAATGCTGCATTTAAACACAAAGTGGAAATTCGAGCGGAATGTGAAAACCGAGCCGATTTTCCGACCGGTTTTGTGCTTGAAATTTTCTCTAGCCAAAAGCTAGTGGTCGTGAAGATCGTAAAGTGAATTCAAACTTTTGTGAAAATTTGGAGCTTTCCTTATAGCTCAGGCCGTAATATTTTATTTTGTGAGGCAGAGCAGGAATAGAAGGAAATAATTTGTGTTACTTGGAAAGTTTGTGTTTCTTACATTTTGTCTCCAATAAAGCCCGCCAGCACGGAATGGTAACGGTTTTGACTATCGACCAGCCTTTGTACATGAAAGCGGTGAACATCATCAATGCTGAGCCTGCTGATAGTCATCTCAAGGCAGAAGTTCCAATGATCCATGGTCTCCATTGCCGTATGAGCTTTCTTGGAGCGATCGGGCACTTGATGACGGAAACAGGAATAAAAGAAGTACTCCAATGCCTATATACCGGTAACACTATTAAGCATATCCTTAGCGGCAAGGCTGTTTCAAGAGCCATAAGAGCGCACGAGCTTATAGATTCAGCATTGCAGATCACATTCATTTGCAAATTGTATGGTTTCGACTGCGCAAATGACATACGTGCGAGACATCAAGATTTTGCAGAAGCTCCGGCAATATATATGGCCCTACTGAATGAGGAAGTAACCCTCGAAGATGCATCCAAGGTAGACATAGTACGTCAAACACAAACACGAATGAGGGAGTTTTATAACACGCTGTAGAGCAACAGGACTGCAAAAAATGGCTTCAGTATCCAGAAATGTTCGGAGTGCTTAAGAAGGTCATCCTGGTAGAACGGACTGGAAACTGAGTGCAATATCTTCAAGTAATCTCTGAGATGCTCCCTTACTTTACAGCTGCAGGCCACAATCTGTAAACGAAGTTGGTGAAAATATTTCTTCAGCAAATGAAAGAGCTGAAAGAAAGTAACCAGAAGCTGTATAAAGACATCACGGATGGGATGTGTGTCATTCGAAGAAGCGATAAATTTTGGGCTGGTCTCTCTCATAACTTTGTAATTGAGCAAGTACTAATGAGGTTGTTGAAAACAAGCGGGGGACTCACGAGAGGAAATGGAATGAGTTAGACGGAAAGGCTGATCTGGACAGTGTCAATGCCAGTACGAGCTGAAATTAATGAGCTTATGCAGTCACTCACCGGCGTTGAGTACGTGTCATCTGGGCAGCACGTTTCCGCATGACCAGCTCAGATAGAAAGATATAGAAAGGACATAAAGGCTCTAGTAGCTTTTTTGCAGAGTCCTGTTCGTAGGACAACTGCACTCAATTGCGCAATATATCGAATGGCATGACAGCAGCAAGGGATGTCAACGCGGATGAAGCAAAGGCGATAGGAAAATAAATTCTGAAGTCAATAGACGACGTCGATGTCGATCGCTATATCTTCAAACGTAAGAGCAATGTGATTACGATGGCATATCAAGGCAACATTTCCGAAGCTGACGGTGAAGACAGGCAAATTGACACAAATCTTCTATTCCAACGTCTTGCAGCAGTGGCAACTAGAGCTGGAGGGGTGTGGAAGAGACTCTCAGATTTGAACTCTCCATCTATCCTACTGTCCTTTTCGAATCGTCAAGCCTGCCATGACAGCCTGATAAAGCGGAGCTAGAAAAAGCTATTTGGAAATTAGCAAAGGCAGAACCTGTGAACGTACTATCGAAAGAGCCGGAAAAACACATGATCGATGATGGGTGGCTGATCCAGCATATTCTATGGAAAACAGGTGGTACTTTCGAACAGATTTAGAGTTCAGTTCAGAGTTCAGAGTTCATTTTATTAAACAATAAACGAACACAATAAAAGTATAAAAACGTTCCTCATATAATTAAACACAATAAAGAAGAAAGGAAAAAATAACGCTGCAACATATTCCCCCCGCAGGGCTCCATGGTCTGGAAAAGCAGAGAGAAAAAAAGAAAAAAAAACATGCCTAAATATCACTAATACTGAAGACAAACTGTCGCCCACCACTCAAAATCCGCCGAAACCAAGCCAGGCGAGATGCCGCACACATGGTAAACACCACACATAACAAAATATCCAACTCGGCCAAGAGACGTCCGCCCCATCATAACAAAAAAAAAAAAAAAAAAAAAAAAAAAAAGATCTTAACATAATAAAAGCAGAAAAGCAGTCCGGAAAAGCAGAGAGAAAAAAAGAAAAAAAATACCTAAATATCACTAATACTGAAGACAAACTGTCGCCCACCACTCAAAATCCGCCGAAACCAAGCCAGGCGAGATGCCGCACACATGGTAAACACCACACATAACAAAATATCCAACTCGGCCAAGAGACGTCTGCCCCATCATAACAAAAAAAAAAAAAAAAAAAAAAAAAAAAACTATTAAACATAATTCATCTAGACATTAAAATATCCTTTACAGTTCTTCTGAAGGTACCAAACGAGTGACATTTTCGAGCTGATTCAGGTAGGGTATTCCATACCATATGACATGCGGTCAGCGGATTAAAATCTGACCTCACTGATGGAGTAAATGGAATGGTAATGTTGCTTGAATTACGAAGATGATATGTAGACTGATCAGTGACGAAAGATGGAGTAGATCTTAGGGCCACAGGAACATCCCCATGAAGTTAAAGAAAAGTGAAAGACGCACACGACAAAATGTAAAGTGACTGCAAATCAAGTAATGGCTTAGGTACAGAACAATTTGTTTCCTGCATAAGGCTCCTTGCTTTATCATATATCTTAGACAGTGGTTTCAAAAGAGAAGAAAAAGTTGACATCCATATCGTAGGGCAATAAGAGACGTAAGACTGGACTAAGCAATGAAACAGAATTCTTAGAATCGATCCAGGAAAGATATGTTTAAGCTTCCTCAAAATTCCAAGACTCCTGGAGATCTTCATTTTAATTAGACCAATATGATTCTTAAAAGAAAAATTTTCATCCAGAAGAATACCTAGAAATCGGACGGACCGATCCTTAGGTCTACTAAGAGAACCCCTAGACAGATGGATTTCAGATAACTGAGGGCAAGCCTGAGAAATACGTGAGAAAATTAGAAAACTCGACTTAGCAACATTTAGGGCCAGGCAGTTAGCATCAAACCAAAGTACAACTCTATCAAAAAGGTCCACTAGTTTGGGATGCATCTCAGGCTCCGTTCTTACTGCAGTACCAAGGGTACTGTCATCCGCGAATGCGACGAGAGCGTCCTCATCCTGTGAAGGCGATTTTGACGGTTGATCATTAAAAAATTCAGGATGACATAGCCGACAGCAAACTGTAGGTTTCTGTCTCGTAATCGCCACTATAAGGTAATTAAAATAAATCAAAAATAGAAGCAGCCCAAGAACAGAGCCTTGAGGAACACCAAACTCATCTTCAAACGAAGAACGGAATAGAGAATCTACGGAAATAGTTCTACCTGACAATTAAGAATCAAACCAGGTATGAGTATGGCCTCTTACACCATAATGTGATAGCTTGAAAAGCAGAATCCCACGGGTTAAAGAATCGAAAGCTTTACGGACGTCAAGAAATATAGCAGCAGGAATCAAACCAGAGTCAAGGGCCGAGTGGAGAAATTTTAAAAGAGTTGCACATGCATGCTCGGTTGAATGCTTCGCTCGGAAACCAAACTGAAAATCATGAAAGAAATTTTTTGCCTCTAAAAAAGAAAGTAGACGGGAAAGCATGGCCTTTTCAAAAATCTTGCTAAAAACAGACAGCAACGATATAGGCCGATAATTAGCTGGATCATTCCTTGGTCCGCCTTTATATAAAAAGATGACTCTAGCTCGCTTGAGAGAACTGGGGAAAACCCCATTTTCAAAAGATAGATTCACAAGCCTTGTCAAAGGAGAAATAATCGAAGGAAGAATGAACTTGACTACCTTCGTAGAAATGCAATCAGGGCCAGACGACGATGAACCTTTCAACCTCATTGTTATTAACAATCCTTGCTATTTCAACCTCAGAAACAGGATCCAACGCCACTGACTTGAGACAAGGCGGACCAAGATAAGATTTATAATCGGGTTGTGACGGCGAAGAACTAACTGAAGAAGCAGTAGTTTTCCCAATATTAGCAAAGTATGAAGTAAACGCTTCTTGAACAGACAGCTCACCTTCAACAACGACACCATCAACCAAAAGACTTGAAGGGACAGAAGAAGTACGAGAAGAAGGCTTAAGGACAGAATTGATCACCTGCCAGGTTTTTCGAATATCCTTTCCACATTCCGAAAATTTATTTTCAGAAATAAATAATATTTTCGGAAATAATATTCCATGAGTTATCAGCTAACCGAGATCTGAGGAGGGTCAGCTCATTTGGACCAAACCTAAAAAAAGACGAACCAGAAGCTGGGGTATTCCTACTCATCATCTCTACAAAACCGAAAATAGAAAACACAGGATGATCTGAAATGTCACTCACGACTACTGAGTTCTTAATCAAATTGAGAGAAAAGAAAATATTATCGATCAAAGATGCTGTAGTCTCAGTTAGATGTGTCGGGATGCAGGCTGTTGGAAGAGTTCCGGCAGCAAGCATTGTTGAAAGAAAATCCACCGTCGTAGAGGACGTCATATCATTCAGGACCAGGTTGAAGTCTCCCATTAATATAAGTTCGCATAGACGTCTCCGTATTAAATCCAAAAGTTCATCAAGGATCTGAACAAAAGAAGGGACGGATCCACTCGGATATCGATAAACATTACCTACGATCAGATCCTTGCCATGGAATTTAATATCAATAAACAAGGATTCAAAGACGCCTTCTTCATTCCTTGATAAATCAGATCAAACGGACTGGGAAGATCATCAGATATATACAATGCCAGACCACCTTTTGCTAACCTTCGGCGATTAAGTCGCTCCATTTTGTAACCAGGTATATCTAGAAGCATTTCATTATGTGAGTCCAAGAAAGTCTCACATAATCCGATAATATCCGGTCGCCCATCAGAAACTATCTGTCTCAACTGATCAATTGACGAACATAAACCCTGAGTGTTGAGATGAAGCACCGAAAAATGATCATCTCGTTTGGAGCCCTCCTTTAAATTAGAAACATACTTACTACTAACAGAAGGCGAAAAATTTACAGAATTTCTTTTATCTTGACCTACGGAATTATTAAAAATACTCAAAACATCAATTGGGTTACTTTGCAATTGAAGTAAACGCCTATCAAGGGAGCAGACATCCCCGGAGCCTGAGTTAGAAAAATTCATAATACTTACAGAGATGGTTAATCAAACCTGTGCCACAACTCCCCCAGCCCGGAATCGGCGAAACTATGATAAGGTTGCAGGTTTGGTTGCTCTAGTGTTAACATCAGATTGCTAATTTGCATTGAATAGATAGCACTTAACAATCTGTAATGAATTTGCATTTGCTACTCCAATCTCAGTGAACAGTTTACGAGCAGCAGTCTCAGGATCTACACCTTGAACAATTGGTATACCGTGTAAAATAATGTGAACCAATTTGAAACCAATTCCGCTTGAACACACGACTTTTTCAAGTTAATCACTTCTGATTTAAGTACAGAATTCTCTTGCTTTAGATCCGAGTTTTCCTTACGTAGAGCAGAAATTTCATTCTCAAGGCTGAGAATTTTATCCATGAGTTCTCTGTGCTTTTGGTCGAAATGCGCCAACGTGAGAGACATCTTAACCCTAATCAATAATCTCCCGCAATTGCTTATTAATTTAAATCAAAATTCCATAAAACGAAGACTTACTGGCAAGGGCCCCGTATGACTGATTATTATCCAGAGGGGCCCGCTTTCAAACAGCACAAAAACAGCACAACAGTTACGTTTCCTTCGTGACACAGGAGTATTCAAATACTTCTGTCGTCTTTGATGGTTACACTTTAGGTCCGTCTACCAACGATGTCACCCAAGTTAGACGAACAAAAGGTATCCAGTATCCGACTGTCAATTTCACACTGAGTATGAAACTTTAAAGGAAGAAGGAGGACTTCTTGCGGAATCCCAACAATAAGCAGAACATTGTTCGAGCTTTTGGTAAGAAGCATGTCAAAGCTGGCCACACTTTCCTTCATGCAGAGAGATATGCGGACGTTCTGATTGCATTGACAGTTGTTTATGCCGCCAAGGAAGGGGTAAACGCTGTAGTTAGAAACGACACTGATTTATTGATCCTTCTCCTCCATCACCTGCCTCCGGAAGCCAGTGATCTCTACTTCAAAAGCAGTACCAAATCAACAGCACTGTCAACTAAATACTGGCACATCAACTTTATCAAAAGATCGCTGGGACAGGTTTTTCACTATGTTCCCGTTGGCCACGCTCTTCTGGGTTGAGACACGACGTCCCATTTATTTGGGATAGGAAAGCAGGCTGTCCTGCCATTCCTGAAAAGCCATGAAGAATTTAGGAATAACTGTGAAGTGTTCCTTAATCCGCGCTCTAGGAAGGAAGAAGTCCAGCTAGTCGGTGAAAATCTTTTGCTGTGTTTCTACAAGACTAAGAAAAGGGAGGGTCTCAGCAAAGCTAGGTACAGGGTTTTTCTTGAAAAACTGAACAGCTCAAAGACATCAACTTTTGTAAACCAACAGAGACTTCCACCAACTCCATCGTCTGCGAAATGTCATTCTTATAGTCTTCTATCAGATAATGGAGTGGCAGTAGAGATGCCCCTATTGACACGATCCCTCACCCCTGCTGCCACCTATAACTTTTTTTTTACATAGTTTATGGATGGTTATGTGTGTTGGTCGATTTATTGATGGTTTTATGGATTTTGTCAGTGAGAATGAAAAAACAGGAACTTTGTCACATTTATGTCTGTTTTCATTGGATGGTTATGTGTGCTTGTCAATTTATGGATGGTTTTATGGATTTTGTCAGTGAGAATGGAAAAACAGGAACTTTGTCACTTCCTTCTTGTTGTTGTTCAAGCCAGATGTTATGAGTTTCCGGGAAACAGTATTTGTTGTTGTTGTTTTGAGCACGCGATAGAGTCATTAGGGAGAACACGTGGTTAATGGGGTCAATGTTATTGTTGTTTTGGGCACGCGATAGAGTCATTAGGGAGAACACGTAGTTAATGGGGTCAATGTTATTGGTGTTGTTTTGAGCACGCGATAGAGTCATTAGGGAGAACACGTGGTTAATGGGGTCAATGTTGTTGTTGTTGTTCAATGCAGATGTTATGAGTTTCCGGGAGATCGCGTGTTTCCAATATTTGTTGTTCGAGCCAAATGTTACGAGTTCCCGGGAAACAGTCAGACCGCGTGTTTCCAATATTTTTTGTTCCATGCAATTGATATGAGTTTCCGATAGATCGCGTGTTTCCAGTATTTGTTTTTCGAGCCAAATGTTCTGAGCTCCCTGGAAACAGGTAATTAATGTCTGACAGATAACATCAAGTTAATTAATGTCTTTAAATTTCGAACATAAATGTTGTCGAGAAACAGTTAGATCACACATGATGTCATGATCGTTTGAGTTGTCTCCGGCGCGAAGTTGATTAATGTCTGGAGTTCTTCCAGAAGAATCGTTTCCGAGCAAATGTTTTGATCTTAGCGCGCGAAAAGGTTTCCAAATAATTGAAATAAGCTGAGCGCAGGGATACCAAACATAAGGAACATGCCGAAATTCCGTTTGGGGATAATTTTGACGAAACCGTTTTAGCTATTTTATGGAACTTTTTCGACGAAACAGTTAGAAACATTATAAAATATGATTTTTGAAGAGATTTTAGAAGAGAATTAAATGGTGAAACTCTGTGGTACACAAGTTCCATTTGAACAGTGTTGTGAGGTCCTCTATCCCAACCCCAAGGGGTTCCGATCCCCCAACCCCCAACCCGCAGGCACCCGCTGGGACCCCAAGAGCCCCCCACCTCCCCAAGGGCCCCAGCCCCCCAAACGCCCTCCTCAGACCCTCAAAGGCCCTTCCCTGGTCCTCAACGGGCCCCCCGGACCCCAAAGGGCCCCCGGCCCCCAAAGACCCTCCCCCCGTCCTCAAAGGTCCACCGGGCCCCAGAAGCGCCGCGGGCCAGGAAAGCGCCCCATGGGGATGCGCCACAGGGGATGCGCCGCAGGGATGCACCACAGGGATGTGCCGCAAAAAGTAAACTAAAAGTAAAACTTTCGAACTGTGATCCCCCAAACGCCCACCCCATACCAACCTTCCCAAGGCGCCCCCTGGGTCCCCCATGTTCCCCGGGCTCCCCCCTGGCCCCCCCCACCCTCCAAGGCCCAACCCCGGCCCCGGGGGTCGGTGTTGTATGTTATCTGTAAACGATGATTTGGGGTGTATGGGTTGCTATTTTTGAGTTTTCTGAGTTGGATTTCTTGGTCTTTCATTGGTATGTCTTGTCTGGGACCTATGATCTGAGATGAGTTGTTTTCTTTTTTGACCTGTCTTACGCGCATTTCTTAGCCTTTTATAGGTGTGTGATGTCAGAAAATTATAATTCAGGAGGTGGGGATCACTATTTTTACTCTTCAGAGCTCTAATTCTGAGTCTCTCTCATAGTTGTTTGGTGTCTGAAACTTTTAGTTTCGGATGAGTAGTTTTCTATTTCTGACTTCTATGAGCTGGACTTTAATAGTGTATAATAGGTGAGTTTTGTCTAAAAGTTACTATTTGGGATATGTAAATTTCTATTTCGGGCTTTTCTGAGATAGATTTCTTAGACCCTCATAGGTTTTTGTGATCTCAAACTTATAGTTTGGGATGTGTAGTTTGATATTTTCGACCATTCAGAGCTATTTTTATTAGCCTTTTAAATTTGTATGTTCTTAGACACATATGATTTGGGATATGTAAATTACTATTTTTGACTTTTCTGAGCTAGATTTCTTAGACTTTCATGGGTGTTTGTTGTCTCAAACCTATAGTTTGGGGTGAGTAGTTTGCTTTTGGATTTCAGAGCTGGATTTCTTAGCCTTTCGTGGGTGTGTGTTGACTGAAACTCATGATTTGGGACATGTAAATTACTATTTTTGACTTTTCTAAACTAGATTTCTTATTCTTTCGTTGAGATTTGGTGTCTGAAACCTATAGTGTGGGTTGAGTAGTTTGATTTTGGACTTTTAAAAGCTATGATTCTTAGGCCATCATATGTGTTCACTGTCTGAAACCTACTCTTCGGATTCAGTATTTTGCTATTTAAGTTTTTTCTGAGCTAAGGTTTCTTAGTATTTCATAGGTGTGTGTTGTCTGAAACTTATGACTTGAGGTGTCTAATTTACTATTTCAGGTCTTTCTGAGCTAAGGTTTCATAGTATTTCGTAGGTGAATATTGTCTGAAACTTATGATTTGGGATATGTAAATTACTATTTCGGGCTTTTCTCAGTTAGATTTCTTAGTCTTTTGATGGTGTGTGTTGACTGAAACCTATGATTTGGGGTATAAGGTTCTTAGTCTTTCGTTGGTGTTTGTTGTCTGAAACCTGGTGTGTGTTGACTGAAACCTATGATTTGGGATATACAATTCATAGTCTTTCATTTATGTGTTTTGTCTGAAACCTATGATTTGGGATTATTAGTTTGCTTTTTTGACTTTTCCTAGCTAGTACTCATAGTAACACATATGGATGTGTTGTCTGAAACACATATTTTGGGGCGTGTTTTTTGATATATAAGTCTTTTCTGAGCTAAGTTTTAATAGTATTTCGTAGATGTTAGTTGTCTGAAACTTATGAGTTGAGGGGTGTAATTTTCTATTTCAGGCTTTTTCTGAGCTAAGGTTTCATAGTATTTTGTAGGTGAATGTTGTCTGAAACTTATGATTTGGGATATGTAAATTACTATTTCGGACTTTTCTAAGCTAGACTCCTTAGTCTTTTGTTTATGTGTTTTGTCTGAAACCAATGATCTGGGATGGGTGGGATGCTATTTTTGACTTTTCTGAGTTAGGTTTGTTAGCCTTTCGTAGGTGTGTGTTGTCAGAAAATTATGATTTGGGATGTGTAGTTTGCTATTTGGACTCTTCAGAGCTAGAATTCTTAGTCTCTCATAGGTGCTCGTTGTCTGAAACTTCTAGTTTGGGATGAGTAGTTTGCTATTTCAGACTTTTATAAGCTAGGCTTTCCTAGTGCATCATAGGTGAATGTTGTCTGAAAATTCCTATTTTGGAGATGTCAATTTCTATGTTGGGCTTTTTTGAGCTGGATTTCATAGACCATCTTAGGTTTGTATGATCTGATACCTATAGTTTGGGATGTGTAGTTTGATATATTTGTCCATTCAGAGATTGTTTTCTGATACTTTTTTAGTTGTATGTTGTCAGAAAAATATGATTTTGGATATGTAAAATACTATTTTTGACTTTTCCAAGCTTGATATCTTATACTGTATCGGGTTGGTGTTGTCTAAAACCTATAGTTTGGGGTGAGTAGTTTGCTTTTTTAATTTTTAGAGCTGGATTTCTTAGACTTTCGTGGGTGTGTGTTGACTGAAACTTATGATTTGGGATATGTAAATTACTATTTGTGACTTTTCTGAGATAGATTTCTTATTCTTTCCTTGAAATTTGTTGTCTGAAACCTAGAGTTTGGGATGAGTAGTTTGATTTTGGACTTTTAAAAGCTAGGATTCTTAGGCCCTCATAGGTGTTCGCTGTATGAAACCTACAGTTTGGGATCAGTAGTTTGATATTTAAGTTTTTTATGTGCTAAGGTTTCTTAGTATTTCATAGGTGTGTGTTGTCTGAAACTGATGACTTGAGGTGTCTAATTTGCTATTTCAGACCTGTCTTAGCTAATGTTTCATACTAGTTGGTAGGTAAATGTTGTCTGAAACTTATGATTTGGGATATGTAAATTACTATCTCGGGATTTTCTAAGTTTGATATCTTAGTCTTCTTTTGGTTTGTGTTGACTGAAACCTATGATTTGGGATATAATGTTATTAGTATTTCTTTGGTGTTTGTTTTATGAAACCTGGTGTGTGTTGACTGAAACCTATGATTTGTGATATAAGGTTCTTAGACTTTCGTTGGTGTGTGTTGTCTGAAACCTATGATTTGGGATTTATAGTTTGCTTTTTGGACTTTTCAGAGCTAGGACTCATAGTCTCTCATAGATGTTTGTTGTCTGAAACCCATAGTTTGGGGTGTGTAGTTTGCTATTTCAGGCTTTACTGAGCTAAGGTTTATTAGTATTTCATAGATGTGTGTTGTCGGAACTTATGATTTGAGAGGTGTAATTTGCTATTTCAGGATTTTCTGTGATTAGTTTAATTAGTATTTCTTAGTTGAATGTTGTTTGAAGCTTATAAATTGGGATATGTAAATTTCTATTTCTTGATTTTCTAAGCTAGATTTCATAATCTTTTTTTTAAGTGTGTTCTCTGAAACCAATGGTTTGGGATTGGTGGGTTGATATTGCTGAATTTTCTGAGCTGAATTTCCTAGCCTTTCATAGGTCTATGTTTTATGAAACCTATGATTTGAGATGGTTAATTTGTTATTTTTGACCTTTTTGAGATATGTTTATTATCATTTAATAGGTGCGTGCTGACAGAAAATTATGAGTTGGATGATTTAGTTTGTTTTATAGAATTTTCACAGTTAGAATTCTTAGTCCCTCATAGGTGTTTGTTGTCTGAAACCTATTGATTGTGATGAGTAGTTTACTATTTCAATCCGTTCTGAGCTAATTAGTCTTAGTATTTCAGAGGTATATCTTGTCTGAAACTTATGAGTTGAGGGATGCAATTTGCTAGTTCAGAATTTTCATAGCAATTTTTTTGAGTCGATCTTAGATATCGGGTGTCTCAAACCACTGATGGGTGTTGGGTGAGCTGGTATTTTTTGACTGTTTTTAGCTTTATTTTTTAGAATTTCTTGGGTATGTGTTGACTAAAACCTGTGTTTTGGTACTTAGTGGTTTTCTATTTTTTAATTTTCTGATCGAGATTTATTAGCATTTCAGAGGTGTGTGCTTTCAGAAAATTATGATTTGGGAGGTGTAGTTTGCTTTTCGGACTTTTCAGAGCTAGAATTCTTAGTCGCTTATAGGGGTTTGTTGTCTGAAACTTCTAGTTTTGTATTAATAGTTGGTGATTTCAGGCTTTTCCGAGCAATGGCTTCTTAATATTTCGTATGTTAAGCGTCCACGTTAGTTTTAAGTTCACCAATACCCAAACAATTTATAGTTAATTTCTAATTTTTACACTGAAGATAAGAAAATTTATGTGACAACTGTCATTATTTTATATGAAGGTACATAGTTTCACTTTAATTCTAAATCCTCTTAAGTCAAACTACGACATTTATAACAGAAATGAAAACAATGAAAGTTCGATTTAAATTTTCACTATGGAGTCAAGCAAAGTTGAAGTTCTCTTCTGAATTTTCGCAATGAAAAATAAACTAGTCATTGATCATTTCTATTTTTACAAATAATATAAATTTTCCTCTTTAGTTCAGATCTGTCTCGAAGAGA
>NC_142801.1:536290-541290 GCF_049724085.1 Artemia sp. Qi Xiang Cuo
ACACACACACGCACACACACACACACACACACACACACACACACACACACACACACACACACAAAAACTTACACATGCACACGATGAAACACATGCACACAAAAACTTACATGCACACAAAAACTTACACACACACACACAAAACTTACACACACAAACACACGAAAACCCACACACACACGCCAAAGCTACACACACACACAAAAACTTACACACACACACACACACACAAAAACTTACACATGAACACAAAAAAGAACTCACACACACACGCACAAAAACTTACACACACACACTCACAAAACTTACACACACACACACAAAACGCACACACACACACACGCCAAACTTACACCCACAAAAACTCACACAAGTGCACACGAAAACTTACACACACACACACGAAAAACTTACACACACGCCAAAACTTACACACACACCACACACACACACACTAGAACTTACACACACACACACACACACACACACACACAAAAAAACTTAAACATTCACACGAAAACTTACATGCACACAAAAAATTACATGCACACAAAAACTTACACACACACACACACACAAAACTTACACATACACACACACGACACGCACACACACACGCACGCCAACACTACACACACAAGAGCTTACACACACACACACATACACAAAGACTTTACACATGGACACAAAGAAAACTCACACACACACGCACAAAGAGTTACACACACACACACACACAGGCACCTACACACACACACACACGAAAAACTTACACCACACATTGCCAAAACTCACACACACACAAAACTTACACACACACACACACACACACACACACACACACAAACTTACACACACACACACACAAAAAACTAAAACACACAAAAACAAACACACACACAAACAAACACACACACACACAAACTTACACAAACACACACAAAAAACTTATATCCACACGCAGTAGCATAGGACACACAAAAACTACACACACACACAAAAACTTACACCCACACGCAAAAACTCTACATGCACACAAAAACTTACATGCACACAAAAAACCTACACACACACAAACCCATACACACGCACACAAACTACACACACACACAAAAACTACACACACACACACGAAAACTTACACACACTAATGCCAGGACTTACACACACACACAAAAACTTACACACACACACACAAAAACTTTACACATGCACACGAAGACTTACATGCACACAAAGGCACTACACACACACGAGAAACTTACACACACACGTCAAAACTTACACACACAAAAGCTTAGACACACAAAAACTACACACACACACACACACAAAAACTTACACCCACACGCAAAACTTGCACACACACACATGAACTTATACACACACACAAAGACTTACACACTTACCTTATCCACAGTTACATTGTCTTAATTTTTCAAATTTCATTTTGGATTTCTGTCGTGAAATGCAAGGAGTTGGAATATTTCAGTAGTGACTGATGTAGCTTTACCTTTTCACAGTTACATTCTCTTGATTTTCGAAGTTCATTTTGAATTTCTGTCATGAAATGCAAGAGCTGGAAAATTGGGGTCTTAGTCCACCAGCCCGAATGGTGGAAATCCACTAGCTCAGTATTGGGGTCCCAGTCCACCAGCCTGAACGGTGGAAATTCACTAGCTCAGAATTGGGGTCTTAGTCCACCAGCCTGAATGGTGGAAATCCACTAGCTCAATATTGGGTCTCAGTCCACCAGTCTGAATGGTGTGGAAATTCACTGTTTAAGTTAGGTTAGGGTTAACTTATCATGAGCGCTCATGATAAGGATTAACCCCCTAACCTTTTCCGGCGAGTATGGTTAGGTTAGGCTAGATTAAGTTAGGTTAGGGTTAAGTTAGGATTAGGTTAGCCCATGTACGCTTCACTTGGGTTAGCTTGGGTTAGGTGAGAGACGGGCGTAAAAAGTTAGGGGTAAGAGGAGGCAAATAGGTTAGGTTAGGATTAGAATTAGGTTAGGTTGAGTTGGGATTGAAATGGGCTAGCCTACGTACGCGCGCGTACGTAGGCCCCAACCTAGCCTAACCTAACACATACACAAAAACTTACACATGAACACAAAAAAAACTCACACACTCACGCACAAAAACTTACACACACACACACACACACACACAAAACACACACACACACACACGAAAACTTACACACACACGCACAGAAACTTACACACACAAAAACTTACACACACACACACACACACACACACACACACACACACAAACTTACACACACACACACAAAACCACACACACACACACACTTACACACACACACAAACTTACACAAACACACAAAAAAAACTTATATCCACACGCAATAGCTTAGACACACAAGACACACACACACACACAAAAACTTACACACACACACATAAACTTACGTGCACACAAGAACTTGCATGCACACAAAAACTTACACACACACAAGAACTTACACACACGCACACAAACTACACACACACACAAAAACTTACACACACACACACAGAACTTGCACACACACGCGAACACACACACACACACAGAAACTACACACACACACACAAAAACTTACACGTGCACACGAAAACTTACATGCACACAAAAACTTATACACACACACACGAACACACACACACACGTCAAAACATACACACACAAAAGCTTAGACACACAAACACACACACACACACACACAAAAACTTACACACCACACGCAAAAACTTACACACACACACAAAAACTTACACACACAAAAACACACACACACACACACACACAAAGCTTACACCACACGCAAAAACACACACACACACACAAAAACTTACACACACACACACACAAAACTTACACACACACACGACACACAGAGACTCACACACACACACCAGACACACACACACACACACACAAACTTACACATGCACACACACACACACATGCACACAAACACTCACACGCACACACAAAAACTTACACACACAGCACAAAAACTTGCACACACACACACACACAAACTTACACACACACACGAGAACACACACACACAGGAAACACACACACACATAGCACACACACACTACACACACACACGAGCACTCACACACATGCACACGAAAACACACACGCACACAAACACACACACGCACACAACAGACACACACACACACGCACACACAAAGACTTGCACACACTAGCACACACGAAAGGCTTCACACACACACGCAGAACTTACATGCACACAAAAACACACACACACACACACACACACACAAGACTCACACACACACACACAAGACTCACACACACACACACAACAAACTTACACACACACACGCCAGAACTTACACACACACACACAAAACTTACACACACACACACAGTGCACACACACAAGACACACACATGCACACGAGAACTTACATGCACACACAAGGCTTACACACACACACAAGACTGACACACACACACACACACACACAGACACACACACACACACACACACACAAGACTTACACATGCACACGAAGACTTACACACACACAACAGTGCTTACACACACACAGACACACACACACACACACACACACAAACACACACACAAGGACTCACACACACACACACAAACACACACACACACACACACACACACACACACATACACACACACACACGGACACACACAACTACACACACACACACAAAGACTTACACACACACACACACACACAGACTTACACAGCACACACACACACACACACACACACACAAACTCATGGGCACACACACACACAGCACCCACACACACACACACGGACACACACAGACACACACACACACTGAGCACACACACACAGACTTACATGCACACAAAAACTTACATGCACACAAAGACACACACACACAAAGACTTACACACACATGCAGCTGACACACACACAAGGACTTATATCCACATGCATGGCAACAGACACTGACACACACACACACAGAACTATCACACATGAGGCACATGCACCACGAAACTTACAGTGCACACAAAGACACACACACACAGGGCTTACACACACATGAGTACACACATGATCACACACACGTCAGAAACTTACACACACGTAGAACCAGACACACAAAATGAACACTACACAAACACAAAAACACACACACGCAAAGACACACATGCCTTACAGTGACACAGCACACGAAGACTTACAGCACACAAGGAGCTTACACACACACACAAGAACGTGCACACACACTACACACACACACACACACAAGAACTTACGCACCACACTGAAAACTACTACACACCAGACTTACACCCATACGAGGCTTACACACACATCAGAACACTACACACACACGCTGCCTGCATGTATCACAGTTACATTGTCTTAATTTTCAAATTTCATTTTGAATTTCTGTCGTGAAATGCAATAGTTGGAATATTTCAGTAGTGACTTGTTGTGCTTTACCTTCTCACAGTTACATTCTCTTGATTTTTCGAAGTTCATTTTGAATTTCTGTCATGAAATGCAAGAGTTGGAAAATTGGGGTCTTAGTCCACCAGCCCGAATGGTGGAAATCCACTAGCTCAGTATTGGGGTCCCAGTCCACCAGCCTGAACGGTGGAAATTCACCAGCTCAGACTTGGGGTCTTAGTCCACCAGTCTGAATGGTGGAAATCCACTAGCTTAATATTGGGGTCTCAGTCCACCAGTCTGAATTGTGGAAATTCACTGTTTAAGTTAGGTTAGGTTAACTTATCATGAGCACTCAAGATAAATTAACCTAACCTTTTCCGGTGAGTATGGTTAGGTTAGGCTAGATTAAGTTAGGTTAGGTTAAGTTAGGTTAGGTTAGCCCATGTACGCTTCACTTAGGTTAGCTTAGGTTAGGTGAGAGACAGGCAAAAAGTTAGGTGTATGATTAGGTTAGGTTAGGTTAGATTAAATTAGG